>NC_091129.1:152006114-152303614 GCF_040183065.1 Periplaneta americana | reverse complement strand
TGGTGGTAGTGGTGGTGATGGTGGTGGTGGTAGTGTTGGTGATGGTGGTGGTGGTAGTGGTGGTGGTGGTAGTGGTGGTGATGGTGGTGGTAGTGGTGGTGGTGGTAATGGTGATGGTGGTGGTTGTAGTGGTGGTGATGGTGGTGGTGGTAGTGGTGGTGGTGGTATTGGTGGTGGTGATGATGGTAGTGGTGGTGGTAGTGGTGGTGGTGGTAGTGGTAGTGGTGGTGGTGGTAGTGGTGGTGGTGATGGTGGTGGTGATGGTGGTGGTGATGGTGGTGGTGGTGATGGTGGTGGTGGTAGTGGTGGTGATGGTGGTGGTGGTAGTGGTGGCGGTAGTGGTGGTGGTAGTGGTGGTGGTGGTGGTAGCGAAAGGTGAATTTAAACATTAGCACCAACCCTACGTACAGACTCGATTGCTATCTTTGCTCAGCTTTACGTCACTTCATCATGTACACAGGGAAGCAGTCCGAGTGGAAGTGTACTGAGGGTTGCAGAGACATTCGGGGCCAGGCGCCCCCACTTACCCACACGGATGTAAACTCTAACAAGTACCCGTCGTTACAGAGCGGTCGTTCCAACTGAATGGTGATTGTGTAATCCTGATTCTGATGGAATTATTGATGCCATGCAACCTCGCCTTTAATATAACCCTCGGTTTTATGTTTTTAGTGATCCATCAAATCAAGGAAGCCGGTGTAATAAGCTCCCCTACCCAGGAGGCCGGATTTGTCTGTGCCAATGGCGTCAAACACCAGCCTCTACTGCTCACGGACTTGAATTAAGACACATGATGGGAAGAGAAGGAAATGAGATTTCAATCTTTCATGATGGTCAAGTTTGGCGCTAAACTTTGTATAGTTACACAGTTTCAAGAAGGAATCAAACTGCCATGCGGCAAAACTTCTTTTACTTTTGTAGTAAACATATCTTTCATTTTGTCATTTTTGTATTGTATATGACTCGGTTAAGAAAGAAGTTTTATATGATAGTCTTATGGAATTTGGTATTCCCAAGAAACTAGTTCGATTAATTAAAATGTGTCTCAGTGAAACGTACAGCAGAGTCCGTATTGGTCAGTTTCTGTCAGATACGTTTCCAATTTACTGTGGGCTAAAGCAAGGAGATGCACTATCACCTTTACTTTTTAACTTTGCTCTAGAGTATGCTATTAGGAAAGTCCAGGATAACAGAGAGGGATTGGAATTGAACGGGTTACATCAGCTGCTTGTCTATGCGGATGACGTGAATATGTTAGGAGAAAATCCACAAACGATTACGGAAAACACAGGAATTTTACTTGAAGCTAGTAAAAGAGATAGGTTTGGAAGTAAATCCCGAAAAGACAAAGTATATGATTATGACTCGTGACGGGAATATTGTACGAAATGGAAATATAAAAATTGGAAATTTATCTTTTGAAGAGGTGGAGAAAATCAAATATCTG
Source organism: Periplaneta americana (assembly GCF_040183065.1). Classification (NCBI taxonomy): domain Eukaryota; kingdom Metazoa; phylum Arthropoda; class Insecta; order Blattodea; family Blattidae; genus Periplaneta; species Periplaneta americana. The sequence continues at coordinate 152,302,167 of NC_091129.1, read as the reverse complement.
GGAGCAACAGTAACAAATATAAATGATACTCGGGAGGAAATTAAACACAGAATAAATATGGGAAATGCCTGTTATTATTCGGTTGAGAAACTTTTATCATCCAGTCTGCTGTCGAAAAATCTGAAAGTTAGAATTTATAAAACAGTTATATCACCGGTTGTTCTGTATGGTTGTGAAACCTGGACTCTCACTTTGAGAGAGGAACAGAGATTAAGGGTATTTGAGAATAAGGTGCTCAGGAAAATATCTGGGGCTTACTTAGTTACTTACTGGCTTTTAAGGAACCCGGAGGTTCATTGCCGCCCTCACATAAGCCCGCCATTGATCCCTATCCTGATCAAGATTAATCCAGTCTCTATCATCATATCCCACCTTCCTCAAATCCATTTTAATATTATCTTCCAATCTACGTCTCGGCCTCCCCAAAGGTCTTTTTCCCGCCAGCCTCCCAACTAACACTCTATATGCATTTCTGGATTCGCCCATACGTGCTACATGCCCTGCCCATCTCAAACGTCTGGATTTAATGTTCCTAATATGTTAGGTGAAGAATACAATGCGTGCAGCTCTGCGTTGTGTAACTTTCTCCATTCTCCTGTAACTTCATCCCTCTTAGCCCCAAATATTTTCCTAAGAACCTTATTCTCAAACGCCCTTAATCTCTGTTCCTCTCTCAAAGTGAGAGTCCAAGCTTCACAATACAGAACAACCGGTAATATAACTGTTTTATAAATTCTAACTTTCAGTTTTTTTGACAGCAGACTAGATGACAAAAGCTTCTCAATGGAATAATAATACGCATTTCCCATATTTATTCTGCGTTTAATTTCCTCCCGAGTGTCATTTATATTTGTTACTGTTGCTCCAAGATATTTGAATTTTTCCACCTCTTCGAAGGATAAATCTCCAATTTTTATAGTTCCATTTCGTATAATATTCTGGTCACGAGACATAATCATATACTTAGTCTATTTGGTTTACTCTAGTCTATTTACTTAGTCTATTATTTGGGGCTAAGAGGGATGAAGTGACAGGAGAATGGAGCAAGTTACACAACACAGAACTGCACGCATTGTATTCTTCACCTGACATAATTAGGAACATTAAATCCAGACGTTTGAGATGGGCAGGGCATGTAGCACGTATGGGCGAATCCAGAAATGCATATAGAGTGTTAGTAGAGAGGCCGGAGGGAAAAAGATCTTTGGGGAGGCCGAGACGTAGATGGGAAGATAATATTAAAATGGATTTGAGGGAGGTGGGATATGATGGTGGAGACTGGATTAATCTTGCTCTGGATAGGGACCAATGGTGGGCTTATGTGAGGGCGGTAATGAACCTCCGTGTTCCTTAAAAGCCAGTAAGTATTATTATTATTATTATTATTATTATTATTATTATTAATTTTCTATAACTAAGTCCCTATCAATGTGTCAAATTTGTAGCATTCTCGTCTATTATTACTGATCTCGAAAATGTTGCGTGTCACAGTGTGTGAACCTCTGAGAGGCGAGAAGCCGCCTTCTGATTTATCTAACAGCCTCCTTTTAGAGCCTCCACCCCTCCATCGAGCCGCGCAGAGGCAAGCAATTTCACACGGTGCGCGGAGATAACCTGCCATATAAAAGGTGTGCATTTACTTTGTCTCCTTCACTCTCGTGCCCTCTTCCTCCCTCGCCTAACCGTACTAACCGACATAACCATCAGTGTTAGAGCTAAAGTGGTGATATGTCAACCCAATAAACTGTGTTCAACGTTGCGTCAAGTCGACTCGAGAGAGAGACAGAAAACGTTCAGAGTAGCAGGTTAAAGTTTACACGGGTCGGGAGTTCTGGCCATACAAGATACTGTCCGGCTGACGGCAGGCATCTCTCTACTTCTGCATGTTGCTTTCAAATGTCCTCGAAATGCCGTCATAGTATTATTACAAAGCACATTTTATTCAACAAAGATTTTAGAGTCGTTCTTCTCGCCATTAGATCTAAGATTCGAGCGTTCAGATTCTGCCAAGAGAGATAAATTATTAAGGACTATAAAACTAATGTCCAGTATAGGGCAGCGAAATTTGTTAAAGGTAATAGAGAAGATGGAAACAATACGATAAAAGAACTTAAATGGGAAACAGACGTAGGAAAACTAGAATAACATCATTGTATAGAGCACATCTAGGTCAGAAAGCATGGGTAGACATAACGGCTCGGTTAGAAAAGCCAACGTACTATGGTAGGAACGATCATGATTTTAAAATCAAATGTAGGAAACAGAAAACGGATGTAGGTAAATTCTCATTTTTAAATAGAACTATAAATGATTGGAATGACCTACCTGCAGCGGTCTTTGAGGGCTCTCCTTCCTTAAGGAGATTCAAGAATAACTTAAAAAGTTGTGTATAAAGTGGAAATCAAAATTAAGGCGACATTTAACATTTAATTTTTTAAGGTGACGTGTATTTATTTAGCCTGACGATTTACTCCCTTGGTTTAAATTGTAAATTATTTAAAAATAGCGTGTAAGAGGGCCTTAGACTAGAAATGTTTAGTTTAAATGTAGTTCTGTTTATAAGTTTGCATAAAGGTGTAATTATCTGTCTTATTTGAACTGTTGTATAAGTCAAGCGAGGTGAGTCAGTGAAGTTATGGTTTTACAGTGCAGTGAACAGTTCCGATCAGTGATAATTTATAGCGTCAATGAAATGTGTTCTATAGTGTCAGTGAAATGTGTTATGGTGTGTCAGTGAAAAGTGTCCTAAAGTGTCAGTGAAATGCGTCATAGTGCCACTACAGTGAGTGAGATGAGAGTAAAGTGAAAGACTATTGAAACTTATGTAGGGTCTATACATATGTAGCTTGTATTGTAAAAATAGGTTATTTAATGTTATATTATTAATTGTACTTATTGTGTTAAATTGTATTGTGTATTGTTTATCATTTTATTGTGTATTGTTTATATTGTGTATACCACTGCCACCGGGTGCTTGCCCACTTGCAGTGTAAATAAATACACACATAAATCTATTTCCAGTGACAACTTTTTCGAAACGTTCTCCAGAATATTGTGTATAGATGTGGAGGCGAGACCTGGCATGTGAGCTCTGCGTTAAGGGAAAGAATGAGCTGTCAGAAAGAGAGTTTGTTTCATGATGGTTAATATTATACCAATCAACCGACACGGAAGTTCATCTCAGACTAAAACCTATCTTCCTTCTGAATACTCGTTGGTGATATAGCCACGACACATGATAGGTCCTTAGGAGAAAATCCACACAATATTAGGGAAAACACGGGAATTTTACTTGAAGCAAGTAAGGAGGTAGCTTCGGAATTAAAATCCTGAAAAGACAAAGTATATGATTATGTCTCGTGACCGAAACATAGTACGAAATGGAAATATAAAAATTGAAAATTTATCCTTTGAAAAGGTGGAAAAATTAAAATACATTCGAGCAACAGTAACAAATATAAATGACACTAAAGAGGAAATTAAACGCAGAATAAATATAGGAAATTAATTTTATGAAATATTTCATTTATTAAGTTTCAAAAACTTTTGAAAAGTTATCTTTTCCATCATTCATAAACTAGCAGCATTTCTTACAAAATAAAGGACTAGAAACATGCAGCTATCTCATTTTGCAGGAATTATTTCATCCAAATTGATTAATATTTGGCATAAAAAGTTGGTGTTGAATCAAGAAAAATAAACTTACGGGAAAATGGGTTTGAAAATAAAACGAATATTTACGCAACACATAACTAACCTATTAAAATTCTCCTCTGCTATTTTCATCTAGTAACTTCAGGGAGCCAACTTGAGAACAAAAAGTTACTAGATTTGTAATCAGAAATTTGTAAGAAAGAATTCTTTGATGAAAAAATAGTTTTGACAGCTGCTTAAATACCACGTCCCCTTACAGCGTTAATTATAAAAACAATAAACATATTTGTAATCAGAATTGAACTAAATCCATTTGGAGTACGAAAATATACATGCTAAAGAAGTGAAATAGCCGATAATTTTTTTTTGGAAAATCTTCAGGATTTTCAGTGGTCTCACCTTACTAAATGACAAACGCAAAGCAAAACGAAGTGTAGGACAATTACTAACAAACAAACTAACAAAGGAATCACGATTTTTATTATAGATCCTATAAATAAACTTCAATACATATGGAAGATGGGAAAAGAGCTTATAAGTGTTTGTTATGGATGACTTCTCATGCCTTTCACAGGATCACGCAAACTAACTCTGTCCATAAATAATTCACAGATTACATTTCCTGTAAGAACCTTGAAGAGAAAGAAAGCTTCAAGTTATCAAGATCGAAAAAATAAATACAGAAGCTGCTATAAGGAAAAAAATCACACTTTTTCGTTATTAAGAGCAGTTTGGCTTCACGAAGGGAAAAGGTATGGGAGATGCAATTGGACTGTTACGGACAATCGGTGAAAGATACCTACAGAAGAATAAAGAAGTTTATGTAGTATCTGTGGACTTAGAAAAGGCTTTTGACAGAGTGGATTGGAATAAACTGATGGGGATTCTAAAGAAAATTGGTGTGAATTAGCAAGAGAGAAGACTGTTCAGTAATCTTTATATGAAGCAACGAGTGAAAGGATAGGAGAAGAAATGTCAGAAGGAAGTGAAATTGGGAGAGGAGTACGTCAAGGATGTCCTTTATCACCTACCCTGTTCAACATCTACTTGGAGGATTAGTAAAGAACTGTTTTCAGAACATAGGAAGCGTGATAGTAGGAGGAAGAAGAATAAAATGCATAAGATTTGGTGATGATATGGCGTTGTTAGCAGAAGAGGAAATGATACTAAATGATATGCTACTGGAGCTAAATGACAGCTGTGAGCAGTATGGGATGAAGATAAATGCAAATAAGACGAAGAACATGGTCATAGGAAAAAAAATAAAGAAGATAAACTTGCGAATTCTAAATGAGGCAGTAGAGCAAGTGGACAGCTTCAAATACTTGGAGTGTACTATAAGCAGTAACATGAGCTGCTGCCAGGAAGTCAAAAGGAGGATAGCAATGGCCAAGAAAGCATCTTGAGACTAGTGAAGTGCTTTGTATGGAGGGTGGAATTGTATGGGACAGAAACATGGACATTACTACGAAGTGAAGAGAAGCGAATAAAAGCATTTGAAATGTGGATATGGAGAAGGATGGAGCGTGTCAAATGGACAGACAGAATAAGAAATGAAGCTGTGTTGGAAAGAGTGGGTGAAGAAAGAATGATGCTGAAACTGATCAGGAAGAGGAAAAGGAACTGGTTGGGTCACTGGCTGAGAAGAAACTATGTACTGAAGGATGCACTGGAAGGAATGGTGAACGGGAGAAGAGGTAGAAGAAGATACCAGATGATAAACGACATTAAGATATGAAGAGTCCACTGCAAGAATGATGGATGTCACTTTTTTGTCGAAAATGAACCAAGACTATCAATGCATAGCTTAAGACATATAGAATGTACATAGAAAGTTACATGGCATTAACACTGATAGTCATTGTCCAGTAATGATCGAAAAATCACAGTTAAGCTTTGAGCGCTAAGCATTTCAAACTTTCAATCGCTTCTCCTGCAAAATGTATTCCAAATGACATCCATCATTCTTGCAGTGGACTCTTCATATGTGAATCATATGAGGAAAGAAAGAGGAAGGCAGAAAATAGGAAAGACTGGAGAAAACCACGTTTGCACTGAAAGACCTGCCCTTGGGCACAACACTAAATGAATTAACGATGTTTGTGGTCTGTGCACAGGAATATGTATCAATATTAGGCCGTGAATTTGTGTTATAATTTTAGAAAGGATGATAATAATAATAATAATAATAATAATAATAATAATAATAATAATAATAATAATAATAATAATAATAATACCTCGCTCGATAGCCCATGGAGGGCTAAGATCGATTAACAGATGGCTGGTCTCAAGTTCATATGCCTCAACGGATGTGAACGGTAATTCAACGAGTACGGGGATGTGTGGATAGCACGATGTCGTATGGCTGGAGTACGAAACCGGATTACGTGGACATCAATTTAACAGCAGAATAAGAGGCCATAATAAAACTTCAATGCTGATGGTTTTAACTCGGTTTCATAATTAATATTATGAGAATTACGAGCCAACATTATACATTCATAATTAGCAACCTTCTCTGATGATGGGGCAACTATAGTAGGTCAACACTTGTGGGAAAACATACATATAACATTTCGAGGGAAGGATGGAGGGAGACAGACAGATCTGTGACGGCGATAGAATATGGAACTGCTCGAATAAAACCTTGCAGTACGTACAAGGGACTCGTCCGAATTAAATGAAGTTTTTCTCTTGAAAGTTGTTCATCACAAACACCATAATCTCGTCAACACGAAGGTGCAGAAGCTCGCAATTTATATTTTGAAGTCTCACCTTGCAGGAGACAATGTAAACTCGCAGACGAACTGTTGCACACACATGAAATACCGACATCGTTCTAATGAAGCCGCATATCCCGCCATCTCTGCTTGTAACTCCCTTTTCAAAGCATCTCCATCCTTGCTACGAGAAGTAATTGTTCTAATTTCCTCAGATGCTCGCAGACTTTATTGCTTCCTATCCGCTACCACAGCCCTATCTCCTAGCGTATCTTCAGCTTGCCTCGCTCTCCTTGCACTGTTTTCTTACCTTAAATCCACGAAGGGATATTTTAATAGACATAGGCCCATACATACATACATACATTACATAACAGGCGTCCTTTTTCAGTAATACAGGACACGGGGATGATAATGATAATAATAATAATCATCAGAGTGATTTATAGAGGGTGTAAGAACTTTAATGTTTAGAATTTCTGGAACATGTTCCCTGACACATTCTACGTTGATTAAACCTAACATACCTATATCCGAAATTGAGAGGTTACAGAGATAACAGAGCTGGAAAAAATAGAACTTCTTGCAGCTCCAAGCATTATACCGTTTATACAAGGCCTATTTTATGGCACTACTAAGTAGAGATACATAAGAAACATTTGAAAAGCAGTGTATGAAGGAAATTTTACTTTTAAGAGAAATTAAATTAAAATTGTTTAGGTTGCTAAGGAAACGAAACAGACAACAGTTTAAAATAACAGTTGTGAGAAAAATAAACCGTATTGTGACTAGTCTTTTTATTGAGTTTTGACCATTAAAACATGCCTTTTGTGTACACACATCAGGAATACGCCGACATAGTTTATGTGTATGAACTGTGTGATGTCAATGCAACAGCAGCTGTTTTGGCATATCAAGCACGGTTCCCAAACCGTAGGATTCCTAGTGCACAGGTAATTTCACGTGCCTATTGGCAAATTTCAAGAAGTACAGTGTTTGGAATCTTAAGGACATTTCTTTTCAACTTTGCACTGCTTCTTTCATACACACAAGTAGTTGATATTAAAATGTAATATGGTAATAATAAAAATGACATAGACATGTCACTTTCGGAAATTGGTGTTACTTCTTTCAGTATTCAGCGATAAAATTAAACTCAAAAATTTAACTTTGGGGTACAAATACTCCAAACCTGCAGGCCTAGAACTTTGGATATAGGTATGTTAGGTTTAATCGACGTAGAACGTGTCAGGGAACATGTTCCAGAAATTCTAAACATTAAAGTTGTTACACCCTGTATAGAACTGACACATTTCTTTCTTTAATTATTCCGTTGGAAATTCATTCAATGACCCAATTTTAGCACCAAATTAAGCAGAATGTTCTGGAGTTTCGATTCCTTGTCACTAGATGCGCAGATGTTTATGTTTTATTCCTATTGTTGGCAGCACTGACCCAATTTTAGCACCAAATTAAGCAGAATGTTCTGGAGTTTCGATTCCTTGTCACTAGATGCGCAGATGTTTATGTTTTATTCCTATTGTTGGCAGCTGTTTTCGACATTTTGTGTCAACGTGAAAATGCAGTACACATTAAATCAACGACTCTTCCTTGTGAAGCAATACTGGATTACGAATTCAATTACAGCTACTCAAAGGGCATACCAGAGAGAATTTGGTGTTCGCAATCCTCCCAAAAGAAACACAATACTGCGACTGGTAAACAAATTGGAAACAACTGGATCTCTGGTGAGTGAAAAGGGCAAGCATCGTTCATCTAGGCTTCCCACGGTTGTTGTTGACGTAAGAGCACGACTGGAGCAGTCACCCAAAAAATCATTAAGACGTTTGTCGCAGGAGACAGGGTATACCTACTCAATGTGTCAGAGAGCCTAAATCCATATAGGGTTACGGTTGTTCATCAGCTACAGGAACCAGATAAGGATAAAAGATTGAATTATTGTCGTTGGTTTCAGACGTTCATTGTGCAAAATCCTGCTATATTGTCCATCACATGGTTCACAGATGAAGTATGGTTCCATTTATCCGGTTATGTGACGACCGAATAATTTCCAGGAACCTGTGGCCACCGAGATCTCCGGATTTGACAACGCCAGACTTCTTTCTATGGGGTTACTTAAAAGACAAGGTTTACGCCACATGTCCCCAGACATTGGACGATCTGAAGCATAACATCACACAGGAGATTCAAACTAAGAACAGAGTCCTCCAACGAGTGGCCAGTAACATGGAACGACGTGTTGAGTTGTAGCTTATGCAGGATGGAGGACATTTTCAACATTTGCTATAGAGGTAAATAATCTCCCAAAATTCCTCTGCATTTTAGATATAATAAGTTGTCGCTAGCACAATTCGTTTTGAAACAATTAATGAAAGAAATGTGTCGGTTCTATATAAATCACGATCTCCGTCCATCTTTTCAGGGGGCTTCCCAAAGATAGTCTTCCATGTGGTATATAGCGGAGAATTTGTCTTGGAAGTCTGGAACGGTCCATTCTATTGACATGGTTAAGCCATTTTTGTCTATAGTGGTTGAGATGTTCATAAATAGGTGTAATTTAAAATATTTTGTAATTAGTTCATTCATTTTGTGGTCAAGCAAGCTGTAGTCGGCAGCCCTCCTTAGAAATCTCATTTCCGCAGTTGAACATCTGAGTTTCGGACAGTCCAGGCCTCACTACCATACATGAGGACAGGTCTTGCTAGAACTTTATATGCTTTTAACCTGGTATGTTTTTGGGTTTCGTGGTTGTGAAAACCTGGTTGATGGTTCTTAAGGCTCCATTAAAATATTGAATATTTTCAGATATATCAGTAACAGGTAAATATGTCAAATTATAACATAAATATTTAAATGAGTTTACCTGTTCTAACGTATGGGTTCCAATGCAAATTTTACTCCTAACTGGATGTTTACTTTGGGACGCCATAATTTTTGTTTTGTTTGGGGAAATTTTCATATTGAAATTTTGTGCTATTATATTCAGGTGATGTATTGAGTATAGCAGCTCGTCTTCATTTGTAGCAAAAAGAACCTGATCGTCTGCATATAATAATTTATCTAGAGTACAATTTCGGAAGAGCGGGATGTTTTCATGAATTGTTAGTCGCCAATGTCTGATGATGGAGTTGATGTATATATTGAATAAAAGTGATGAGGTAATAATAATAATAATAATAAGAATAATAATAGCAATAATAATGATTTATTTAACCTGGCAGAGCTAAGTTAACAAAGTAAGATAGATTAAACTTATCATTTTCATTAACTGCTGTACATTTTCGATAATGATGAAGCCAATATACTACGTATCTAGTTGGCAGTAATATACTGTAATTAGTAACGCTACGTTAATCGGCTCCTTGAAGCCCAAGTAACTTATCAGAGTAATTAATTAGTTAATTAACTGATTAGTGTAGTCTCACGACGAATGAGGTAGCAGTAATTCATAACTTATTAGTGTAGGTTTACAAGCAAGTAGAGGGTACACGGAAAAATTGGAGGACGTCCACTTGCGAGAGATTACAAAATTAGCCGTCAATCTAAGTATTTGACCAGTATTTGAAGGTTCTTGTAGTGGCTACATAGTCTATTGTATACCACCGATCTAATACGCAGGCGTTCTCGGTTCGAATCTTGGTGAATTCTAGGTGTTTTCATTGCTAACACCACCAGCACCACCAGGACTTCTTTAAGGTTAATGTATCGTTATTTTGCATGTGAACAAATTTTATTTATTCAGAAGATGTGTTAAGAACGATGAGAGCCCAGCTTCATGAAGTCTCATAAGAGTTTCCGGTCTCATCCTTGCCATTATCGTCTCCCTAGACTTAGTGTAGGTTACATACTCGTATTTCTTTTTTTCATTTTTTAGAATTTTCAAGACTACACAACGAAATATCGCAGCCTTTGCGATTGAAGAACATCACTTGTTCTGTTGTCGTAATACACAGGCCTAACAGAAAAAAAATAATATACCGAATTATATGTATTTATTTATATAAGTGATTATTTCTACTGGTAGAATTACAGCTATATGGCCTTCTCTTCCAATCAACCAATGTAAGAACACATAGCAACAGATTGAAGTCTTTCAAATCCAAGTTAGAAAATTATCTTATGACGAGTTGCCAAACTAACTCACTATTATGACAAGTGTTGTACTGCATGTTTCCACGTATTCACATTTTTTTATGTTCTAGTGATATTTAACTCTATTTTATATTTTTGTTTTCATATTTCCCGCTAATGGTGTCTATAATGTGATAACCTGAGCTATAGGCTATGTAATCATAATTTTCCTTACTGTGTGTACCTAAAATATTGCACTCATTATGTGCTTTGTATTTAACTATTTAATTACTATTATTATTATTATTATTATTATTATTATTATTATTATTATTATTATTATTATTATTATTATTATCTTATTCAGTTTTGTGTGTAAAATTGAGTGTACTTTGTAAATTTGTAGTGTTTTTTGTAACGCAGTTTTACTCCTGGTTGAGTGATACAGAAGGCCGTATGGCCTTAACTCTGCCAGGTTAAATGAACTATTATTATTATTATTATTATTATTATTATTATTATTATTATTATTATCTTATTCAGTTTTGTGTGTAAAATTGTAGTGCACTTTGTAAATTTGTAGTGTTTTTTGTAACGCAGTTTTACTCCTGATTGAGTGTTAGATAAGGCCGTATGGCCTTAACCCTGCCAGGTTAAATAAACTATTATTATTATTATTATTATTATTATTATTATTATTATCTCATTCAGTTTTGTGTGTAAAATTGTAGTGTACTTTGTAAATTTGTAGTGTTTTTTGTAACGCAGTTTTACTCCTGGTTGAGTGTTAGAGAAGGTCGTATGGCCTTAACTCTGCCAGGTTAAATAAACTATTATTATTATTATTATTATTATTATTATTATTATTATTATCTTATTCAGTTTTGTGTGTAAAATTGTAGTGTACTTTGTAAATTTATAGTGTTTTTGTAACGCAGTTTTACTCCTGGTTGAATGTTAGAGAAGGCCGTATGGCCTTAACTCTGCCAGGTTAAATAAACTATTATTATTATTATTATTATCTTATTCAGTTTTGTGTGTAAAATTGTAGTGTACTTTGTAAATTTGTAGTGTTTTTTGTAACGCAGTTTTACTCCTGGTTGAGTGTTAGAGAAGGTCATATGGCCTTAACTCTGCCAGGTTAAATAAACTATTATTATTATTATTATTATTATTATTATTATCTTATTCAGTTTTGTGTGTAAAATTGTAGTGTACTTTGTAAATTTGTAGTGTTTTTTGTAACGCAGTTTTACTCCTGGTTGAGTGTTAGAGAAGGCCGTATGGCCTTAACTCTGCCAGGTTAAATAAACTATTATTATTATTATTATTATTATTATTATTATTATTATTATTATTATTCAGTTTTGTGTGTAAAATTGTAGTGTACTTCTTAAATTTGTAGTGTTTTTTGTAACGCAGTTTTACTCCTGGTTGAGTGTTAGAGAAGGTCATATGGCCTTAACTCTGCCAGGTTAAATAAACTATTATTATTATTATTATTATTATTATTATTATTATTATTATTATTATTATAGTAAATATAATAATTAGCAATACAGAAATAATAGACAAATAATAATAATAATAATAATAATAATAATAATAATAATAATAATAATAATAATAATAATAATAAGCCATTATTTTGAAGATAAATTTTTAGACTGAAAAACTGTCAAATAAATATTTATTATATTAGATCATAACAGCTGAAAATATATTAAAATTTCTATTAATATATGGCCGATGGAAGAGATAGTGAAAGACCGTACAGAAGATGGTTACACAATTTTTAAACTCTGAGTCTAGGAAAGAATGACAGTACCAAAAATGTTAATGTGTTACGATGATGATTATGATGATGATGATGATGATGATGGATGATGATGGTTACGATGATTATGATAATGTTGACGCTATACGAAAATTAACTTTGTTGACGGTCAACTGCTTTGAAACCGAAGTCTTCTGAACTCCAGAAAGGCTATATGACATATTACAAGGCCACGTGGAACTCTGGACCCCCAATAAAAATACAAATAATATTTAACACGCCTAACACTGGCTAACACGCAGCTATACGCCAAGTGCAAAACCTTATCTCAGCAGACACTTCTGCCAACATCGCATTCTCGTGAACTTGTAGATTCACAACCACAATAACAACAATGCTACTTGAAGCACTTGGAAAAGTATATGACACGCATACAACCTGCCCTATTAATGGCTTCAGAGCCGTAGAAGTACAAACAGAGCAATTTGAGTTTTGATTATCCTGTAACATTAACACAACGTGTGGCTGGGGCAAGATTAAAGCCCAAGTGCTTGGGACTTCCCCCATTTCAACACATCCGCATATAATCATTGCACTAACGAACATTGTCAGCCTTTAGCATGGCCTGCGGTATAGGAGATACGCCGAATATATTTCATGACTTGTTGGTGAACGGCTCATCAATTGCATACCCCTGCCTGCTTTAAAAAGAGTAACTGAAATTTAACGCTGACAGGTAAATGCAAGGGGCGTATTCTGAGGGGGGGAAAAAACGGAATGGGCAAATGTTTTGCACGTAATTTCTCACGAGGATTCACTAAAAGAGCATTTCACAAAATTAACTGCACTGTAAACTGACAAGCTCTCTAAATTCCACAACAAAACCTATAAAATCCTACAGGTACCATAAATAATGAGATGCTATTGTCTGGGAAATTTGTATTTAAAATGATACTAATAAACTCTGTAATGAATTATATACATGAGTATAATAGAAACAAAGAGGGAAAGCAACTATAATATCTGGTACCATGAAAATAGGAATTATTATTAATTGTCAATTCATTCTCTCTATTATTCATAACAATTCGATTACCGGTATGTATATCAATATCTACTTACTTACTGGCTTTTAAGGAACCCGGAGGTTCATTGCCGCCCTCACATAAGCCCGCCATTGGTCCCTATCCTGACCAAGATTAATCCATTCTCTATCATCATATCCCACCTCCCTCAAATCCATTTTAATATCAACTTCCCATCTACGTCTCGGCCTCCCTAAAGGTCTTTTTCCCTCCGGCCTCCCAACTAACACTCTATATGCATTTCTGGATTCGCCCATACGTGCTACATGCCCTCCCCATCTCAAACATCTGGATTTAATGTTCCTAATTATGTCAGGTGAAGAATACAATGCGTGCAGTTCTGTGTTGTGTAACTTTCTCCATTCTTCTGTAACTTCATCCCTCTTAGCCCCAAATATTTTCCTAAGCACCTTATTCTCAAATACCCTTAACCTAAGTTCCTCTCTCAAAGCGAGAGTCCAAGTTTCACAACCATATAGAACAACTGGTCATATAACTGTTTTATAAATTCTAACTTTCAGATTTTTTGACAGCAGACTGGATGATAAAAGCTTCTCAACCGAATAATAACAGGCATTTCCCATAGGCTATTTATTCTGTGTTTAATATCCTCCCGAGTATCATTTATATTTGTTACTGTTGCTCCAAGATATTTGAACTTCTCCACCTCTTCAAAAGATAAATTTCCAATTTTTATATTTCCATTTCGTACAATATTCCCGTCACGAGTCATAATCATATACTTTGTCTTTTCGGGATTCACTTCCAAACCTATATCTTTACTTGCTTCCAGTAAAATTCCCGTGTTTTCCCTAATCGTTTTTGGATTTTCTCCTAACATATTCACGTCATCCGCATAGACAAGCAGCTGATGTAACCCGTCCAATTCCAAACCCTCTCTATTATCCTGGACTTTCCTAATGGCATACTCTGGAGCAAAGTTAAAAAGTAAAGGCGATAGTGCATCTCCTTGCTTTAGGCCACAGTGAATTGGAAACGCATCTGATAGAAACTAACCTATACGAACTCTGCTGTACGTTTCACTGAGACACATTTTAATTAATCGAATTAGTTTCTTGGGAATACCAAATTCAATAAGAATATCATATAAAACTTCTCTCTTAACCGAGTCATATGCCTTTTTGAAATCTATGAATAACTGATGCACTGTACCCTTATACTGTCAATATTATCAAGAAAATTTAAGTTATATAAAGTAGCATGAACGTACACTATGATTAAAATCTGCTAAGCCCAAACTAAGATAAATTCAAGAGTGTAATCCTAAAACTCACTCAGTCCCTTTGGCCAATTTTATAACAGCGAATACCAGACCTTCCAATTCGTAGCCTGTTGCTCTACCAACTAAGCTACCAGGCCGGCACTCATTGTGGCAACATAATTAAATGCTATGATGTATTTATTTAACGACGCTGTATCAACTGTTAGGCTATTTAACATCGATGGGATTGGTGACAGCGAGATGGTATTTGGCGATATGAAGCCGAGGTTTCGCCATAGATTGCCTGACATTCGCCTTTCGGTTGGGGAAAACCTCGGAAAAAACCCAACCAGGTAATTAGCCAAAGCGGGAATCGAACCCGCGCCCGAGCGGCTACGATATTAATTGTTTAGTTGAGAATTTGTCTTAACATATGTTCTTGCTATTGTGATTGCAATTTATATATTTATTTTTCAGCTAAATATAAGACAGAATTGGCAATCACAACTTCTTTTTCTGTTTATTACAGTCTTCTTAGGCCTATATTTTCTTTACCTGCAATTGATATAACAGATTTTAAGGTAACACACACCAATTCAGATATATAGCTCGCTCAAGGAACGATTACCGAAAAGCAATGGTGGCGTTGCTGTCTGTTTTGACGTGTGTATGTAGGCACG
This sequence comes from Periplaneta americana, assembly GCF_040183065.1. Taxonomy (NCBI): domain Eukaryota; kingdom Metazoa; phylum Arthropoda; class Insecta; order Blattodea; family Blattidae; genus Periplaneta; species Periplaneta americana. The sequence goes on along the minus strand of NC_091129.1, from coordinate 152,286,934 downwards.
CCGAGGGAGCGAGAGATGCGGGCCGATGGAAGTACTGTCTCTTCCAAGAAGATGAACAAATAAGGACATCGCTGTGGAAATAAAGAACGTAGCAAGAGAAAAATTCGAAGCTAATTAAACGCGCAACATATGTTTACGAATGAAATAATAATATCGTGCGATACAAGACACGTATTCACATGCAATGGAACAAACTAAAGTGGTAATGTAACTATCACAACGCAAGACTGATTCATAGAAGTCATTTATTTTCCGACTGTAGGCCTACTCTTGAATATCGTTCAAGCTATCTCGTGACCTTTTCTGTCGCCCGCTCTTTCTTATCGCATTGTTTCATTTGCATTCCTTCCGTCGGTATTCCCTGCTTGCGAGACCGTTTCATTAAAGACTAGGCATGGGCAACATGCTTCCGCGCGGACACTGTATACACCACCGCTTCAGTTTCCCCTCTACAAATATTTTACCTGTCTGCGTGTATAAAGGAACTGGCCACTACCCCCATTATCTCCTGGCCTAGTTGCCTCATAACTGGTGCCTTGTTGGTATCACTTGTGAGGTTCAGACCTGTCTTCAGACAACATACACATATGATTTTTTTGACCTCTCTATCATTATATTTTAAGCTCCTTTTCTTCCAAAACAACGCCAATCCTTGTCTAAAACAACGCCAATCCTTGCCTAAAACAACGCCAATCCTTGTCTAAAAGTTTGTGTTACTGCGCATGTCACTTCAAAACTCTCAGTTCGTTAACCGGTGGATAAAAATTGACTGAACGTGTTTTGTGATCGCACTCTTCAATTATGTCTAACATCTGTCAATCATTGCTAGGCTATCTGTTATAAATTATAAAATTAAGAAGAGTCTAACAGAAGTTTTTGATTCGAAAGTATTGAACTAAAAATTATTAACTTATCTATAAGTAATGTTGTGCTTATCTAACAGCAATAAAACATAAAGCTCTTTAGTTAAAATAATGAAGAGTTGAAAAACAAGTGTTCAACAGTTCAGTCATTTACTCCACATTTAGAGGCGAATCAGTTTCATATGCAAATACTGACTTAGCTATTCGAAGGTCTGACCCGTAAGTAATCCTTAACACATTTTGCTCTCTATAGAGTCTACAGTCGGCCTCGGTACTGTAGTCGGTATAGCACTGGCCTTCTGTGCTTTTTTATTGGGTTATTTTACGACGCTGTATCAACATCTAGGTTATTTAGCGTCGGAATGAAATGAAGGTGATAATGCCGGTGAAATGAGTCCGGGGTCCAGCACCGAAAGTTACTCAGCATTTGCTTGTATTGGGTTAAGGGAAAATCCCGGAAAAAACCTCAATCAGGTAACTTGCCTCAACCGGGATTCGAACCCGGGCCACCTGGTTTCGCAGCCAGACGCGCTGACCGTTACTCCACAGGTGTGGATCCTTCTGTGCTCGAGATTGCGGTTTCTATCCCTGCCCAGGTCGATGGCATTTAAGTGTGCTTAAATGCGACAGGCTCATGTCAGTAGATTTACTGTTCCTGCGGGACAAAATTCCGGCACACTGGCGACGCTGATATAACCTCTGCAGTTGCGAGCGTCGTTAAATAAACCATAATTTTTTAGGGTCTACATGTGACGAATGTCCAAGACCTATAAGTGGCCTGGGTGATATTCGTGAATCCGATGCTGACAAATGGATCATCCTACCTCATGCCTGACAGAGCCAGGTTCTGGTTTTTTTTAACGAGTAGTTGATTGTTAAATGGCAGGATACTTCCTTAGACATAAACACGACAAAGAAATGAAATACAATAGCTAGTAAGAATGCAAAATCATACCAGAATTTTCTTTGTCTCTGCGTCTTAATCTATCCCTCATATAGTTCGGAAAGATTAAGAATCACCCTGTATATACATTTCACTACTGATGTGAAATCGTAATCAAGCATTCAGATTAAAAATTGAAGGACTTCAATTACAATAACAAGTGATAATTATTCAGTTTCAATTTCATTTCGTTACTTAAAGCTGAAATAATGTTTATCGAGCATCTGTAATGAAGGCAGTGGTCACCTATAAATTAATGACATTCGAATTCAAATTTTGTTCGGAAATTCTCTCAGAATTTCGCATTAGCCTTGCAAATTATGAATTGCTGAATGCTGTCACGATGTCAAAGGTATTTTATATCGTGCATTTCTTTGATCCTAAATGCTTTATCGAGTTATTAATACAGAAGTGGATGTAAAATATATATTGAACATAATTAAGTTTTTATGAACACGTAACACCTTGCTTTTCATATCCTATAACGAGTGGATATATAAATGCTTATACATTTCAAATCCATTAACAGAGACTGTTTATGTGAAACCCTATTTTAATATGCTATAAGAGCAAAATATACAGACGTGGCGATTTAATAATGTATAAACAAGAGACTTTGTAACTACGATATAAGGGTGCTCCACATATACGCTGTGAAGTTTTATTTTTCATAAAACTCTTCTTCGGTTACCAATTAAATACGCCTCCGTTTGTATGAGAAGTAATCAAATTCAGCGTTAATTAAATATTTCATACAAAGTTTTTATCTGGTTTATACGCAATATGCATGATACCGTTCCATACATTGGCGCCTATGATATTAATTTACGTATAATAATTACGGATAAGTTATTTCCAATAACGTTTTAAAGTCTGCTGATAATTTATCATCATTATTACAATGCTAATATTACGTAATGTAATTTTATTACAACTGAACAATTGAAAAAACACATAAAGAGGTCTATAAACTATTGTGATGTTTTACATAGCGATCTAAGTGCTGAACTTTCTCGAAAACTTCAACGTGTACATAATGTCTGCGTCCGATTTATTTTAAATATCCGCGGACATGATCACAGGCAATATCGGAATATTTTCTACGACTCGACGTTTAGTACATTCTATTTGCCTACTATATCGAATTACATTCCCCACCCAACTACCTTGTCTCTCGGTTTACTCTCCTAGATTCACATCATAATCGTAATACACGTTCACAGCACAATCTGTTGCTACTAATACCACGTCATCAGACATCTCTGTACTCAAGTTCTTTCTCAATAGCCATGGCCCGCTCATGGAATTCGCTGCCGCTGGAAATCAGGGGTAGTGTTAGTCCTCAGTCGTTTAAAATTAAGTTGTTTAGAAATATTTTAAATGCACAGAATGTTTTTTTAGATATAATTTTTATTTATTATTATTATTATTACTATTATTATTATTATTATTATTATTATTATTATTATTATTATTATTATTATTATTATTATTATTTTTCCATCAATACTAATATCTAGGTAATTGTCATTGTCTCCATGTAACCCATGCTGATTATACTAATTGTATTATTCCTTTACTTACTTACTCACTGGCTTTTAAGGAACCCGGAGGTTCATTGCCGCCCTCACATAGGCCTGTCATTGGTCCCTATCCTGAGCAAGATTAATCCATTCTCTATCATCATATCCCACCTCCCTCAAATCCATTTTAATATTCCTTTACTTGTGTGATTATATTCATATCCATTAATTCTTTTCTTTTAAGTTGATACTTGTATACCAGAATGTATTTTCATGTTTGTGGTTATATTCATATGTATTCAATCTCTCTTTTGTATTTTATTGTATTTATTATTATTATTATTATTATTATTATTATTTATTCTTTTTAAGTTAATACTTGTATACCGATATGTATTTTTCTGTATGTGCTTTGATCTTCGTTGGTGAAAGAGAAGGCCAGATGGCATAATAGTTTTATTTTATTTTCCTTGCATCTTTACTTGTTGAAAATCGAGCACGTTCTATTATTGCTGTATACTTTATTTTTTTTCATGGAGTGCAGTTTCATAGAAAGGACTTTGCCGACAGACCTTCTACTGCCCCCTACTAATTGGTTGTCATAAATAAATGTCTTCCTTACTATGACGGAAATCTTGTCTTCTCTTGTTAGTAACCAATCACAACCCTCGGTCAGAAGAATTGACAGGTGCCCGTCAAATCCACGTGGAGGCAGAGTTGCCGCATCGTTTCCGAATTCCAAGAATCACGTCAGTTTCACTGCATAATTTCGAAGGTCATCAGGATTGTGACAACTGTGCAATGTTGGGACTAGGGGACAGGATGGAATTGTCAGAGCTGTTGTGTAGAAAGTCATAAATCTGTAAATGGGTGTTCAAAGGAGCCACCGAACTGCACTCCTTGAAATAAAATAAGGTATACGACGTACAGTACGTGACCATTTCAATGTGCAGACTGGGTGTCAGCAAAACTATTAAGAAAGTCATAAATACATGAAAAGGTTCGGTAGTTTGGTACTGTTATGAATTCGGGTGGTCCCTAGCTGGGTTACAGGCACGGCGCCAGATTTTCACGGAAAAGATGGCGAGAAACACCACGTTCATAGTGCTTTAAATCCCTCTTTTGTTGCTGAGAGTAGAGTGGGAAGGCGATAGACATGTAAGTTAAATAAATTTCATAAAATGTCAGTACTGGGAGAAAAAGTGAAAGGCAATTGCCATGTGTCATTTACAAACTCTGAGATTTTCAGCTGTAGTGTGATACGCAATTCGATTGAATTATTTTATTTTTTCTTCTGTCTTTTGGAAGGACCACAAGGGCAGACATCGAGGACCATAGTTTGAGAAACGCTGGTTTATCGCATCTGTTTATGTATACCCCAACATTTTAATCCTTCAAAAGAAAGCTATGACGCACACTGTAGACTCTGTCTATATACAAAAGAATCTGAATTGTTATTAATATATATATATATATATAATGTATAATTATCTTCTTCATGTAAAAAGGAATATCGGGCATTATAGTCTCAGATCTGAGAAGCTGCTTCATTACTCAACTAGAAGAAAACATCATCTTATTGAGCCCAATGCCAGACTAACAAAATCCGAAAAGTGGTTTGAATGCATTACAGTTTCTGTGTTCAACAAATTGTCACAGATTAGGCCTATAAACTTTTTACGCAAACCTTACATAGTTGATTTCTTATTTATCCATTTTATGACATCAAGGAATATTTTGACAGTGACATAGGTCTAGTTACATTTCAAGTGTTAATTTTTTAATAAATGTATTTTAATTATATTCATTATATATATATATATATATATATATATATATATATTGAAATATTTTAAAAATATTATCTTAATGAACATGTTTTCCCTGTAAATAATGTTCTATTTGTTATTACACTTACTACTATTAATGACAATGTCCAAAACAACATTTTGACAACAAAACATCTGACTCTTCAATCATTACACATTATTCCATATTATATACTATTCTGATTGTCTTTTAATAGTACATTATGCAACGAGCCTATAATGAAGGTAATTAAGAAGTGAGTATGGATATTTATGAAACGAGCGCAAGCGAGTTTAATAATTTTCATACGAGCTTCTTAATTACCATTATAGGCGAGTTTCATACGACTTTTTATGCTCGACCATATTTCTAACTTGATATTATTAATTTTAATTGTATCTGACCTTCAGCCATGTTCCGTATGTTATGAGATGTGCGCAGACGCGAAAGTATTGATTTTTTCCGAGGAACAGATGTCCACATTGACCTTGATAGGCCATAAGAACCTACAGAGATAACATTGAAAAACGAGATGACAAATTGAATTTATTTCAATATTATTTACAATTAACGCTAATTATTATAGTAACAGAACATAACCTTCTGCGACAGTATTGGATTTCCAGCCTCCGTGACTTTTCGCTAATTCTCTTTCGATTGCATATCCGAGAATAATCGATACTTGCGGTTTTATAAAGGTACAAAGCTGACCTGTGATTGGCTGAACAGTTGTAACCTGAGTCGTCATTGGCTGAAAGACCTGACCCTTAATGAGTAGGTGTAGGCCTACTTTAATGACATGCATTAAAGGTCTGCTACCAGGTGTATAATTACTACGTTTCGGCATGGTCGAGCATAAAGAATATATTTGGGTTATTCAGATGTGTATTGATACATAATTTTCCCCGATGTTTCGGAGCTAGTTGCAGATTTTATTCTCAGGCCCGTATCGTCCAAGGCCTGGTAGATCCGTTACCCTGATTAGTTTAAACAACCGGTCACGGGCGGTACTCTCATGGAAATTGAATGTATAAACCATTTAAAATGGAGAAGAGTTCATATTTCAACGTCCTGCGTAAAACATTGTTCCCTCCAACAACAGGAATAAAATAATTAAAACGGATTTCTCTTTTATTAAAACGAAAAGTGCAGTTGCGTGGAAGGAGACACAAAATGTTTTACTTACCTCACAGTTTGAGTGGCTGATGTTGCTCAGATTCAGCCTGAACACGCGGTCCCTGCAATAAGAAGGAAAGGACACAAAGTTACAACAATTATTAAAATTTCCACACATGAAAGCTCTCTTTTCTTTTTTGAACTTGCTTCTACGTTCTAATATCAGAGTGCCACCACCACCTGCTGCCTTTCTTGAATCATACAAAGTGCACACGCGTCCTTCCATAAATAAGCCTACCTTGTACACATCAAAGTGGAAAAAGAACCTCTTCCTACTCTTGAACACAGCAGTAAAAAAAAAGGCAAAAAAAAAAAAGAGACAGGCGAGCAGAAGGCAAGTAAGTTGGTTAGGACCTCAAAGGGTTGGTATAATACACACAGTGCGTATTGCTCACGCGCACGCAGTGCCAGGCGTACAGCCCTGCGAAAAGAACACGCATCGGACAACCAAAAGGTCGGACTTGCGGCGGCCGCTTTCTCTGTTAACCTGCGAGTGGTCGCTATAAACAGATTTTCTTGCATTTTTATTTTTGTTTTGTAGTGCATACGATTATTAGAATAGGTTTATATTATTTCTAAAACAGATATTGAGGTAAAAATCAGACGAGAAAAAACTCGAATGCAGTAAGTTCTTTGTTACGAAATAAAAATATGATTTACTTACTTACTGGTTTTTAAGGAACCCGGAGGTTCATTGCCGCCCTCATATAAGCCCGCCATCGGTCCCTATCCTGAGATAGATTAATCCATCCTCTATCATCATATCCCACCTCCCTCAAATCCATTTCAATATTATCTTCCCATCTACGTCTCGGCCTCCCTAAAGGTCTTTTTCCTTCCGGCCTCCCAACTAACACTCTATATGCATTTCTGGATTCACCCATGCGTGCTACATGCCCTGCCCATCTCAAACGTCTGGATTTAATGTTCCTAATTATATCAGGTGAAGAATACAATGCGTGCAGTTATGTGTAGTGCAACTTTCTCCATTCTCCTGTAACTTCATCTCTCTTAGCCCCAAATATTTTCCTAAACACTTTATTCTCGAACACCCTTAACCTATGTTCCTCTCTCAAAGTGAGAGTCCAAGTTTCACAACCATAAAGAACAACCGGTAATATAAATTCTAACTTTCACATTTTTTGACAGCAGACTGGATGATAAAAGCTTCTCAACCGAATAATAACAGGCATTTCCCATACTTATTCTGTGTTTAAAATTTCCTCCCGAGTATCATTTATATTTGTTACCGTTGCTCCCAGATATTTGAACCTCTCCACCTCTTCAAAAGATAAATTTCCAATTTTTGTATTTCCATTTCGTACAATATTCTCGTCACGAGACATAATCATATACTTTGTCTTTTCGGGATTTACTTCCAAACCTATCTCTTTACTTGCTTCCAGTAAAATTTCCGTGTTTTCCCTAATTGTCTGTGGATTTTCTCCTAACATATTCACGTCATCCGCATATGATTTACGTACACAAAATTAAACTTACTGTACACAAACATGTTGTAATAACATGTGTACAATGTGTGGACTGTGAGGGAAGATAAGTTATTAAAATTGGAACTGGATTTTCTTCGTAGGTCGTACCGAACATCGAGTGTGCAACGTGTCAGAAATTAAGAAATGTGTAATTGTCAGACATCAGTCGGTTAAGGCGCTTGCCTGCCGGTCTGAAGTTGCGCTCGGGCGCGGGTTCGATCCCCGTTTGGGCTGATTACCTAGTTGGATTTTTCCGAGATTTCCCCCCAACCGTAAGGTGAATGCCAGGTAATGTATGGCGAAACATCGGGCTCATCTCGCCAAATACCATCTCGCTCTCACCAATCTTATCGACGCTAATTAACCTAGTAGTTGATACAGCGTCGTTAAATAACCAACTAAAAAATCACTGATCCAACACGCACGGTGGCAAACATTTATTATCTGTTAATGAATACAGATTTCGTGCTTGTCAATTATATCGAAGTATTATCTGAAGGAGAAGGAGAAAGATTTACGTCTCTTCAGATACTACACCGTAATACTCATGGAATACTCCACAAGAGATCCAACCTAACAAGATCGGGCCAAGAAGAGTAGACTAGATAAAAAAAAAAAACTTCACAACGTCTTTCACTTTTGGCATGTCCTCACTTCCATTATCTGCTTCTTGTGGGTTTTATAACATAAAAAAGGAAAAGAACGGTTCTTCGCATAAAGCATGTTCTCTCTGATCTTTGCTCACTTCGTTCACTCTATCTCCCCTCCCCCTCCTTTTCTCTGTAACTTTATTTTTCCCCCCTTAGACACAAGCTTCTTTTCTATCTTTCTTTGTCCGTTGTAGTCTCCTTGATCTAAAAAAAGAAGCAGCGGCAGCAGAAGAAAGCTGTACCTCTAGGGAGGATGGTACCGGGCAGACACCCGTCGAGGCTCTAGCTGAATCTTATCAGGTGAAGCTGGCACGGAATGGGGTAGGAGGGAGTCTTCGACTCACTTTCAAGTTAAACCAAGTGAACAAGTGTTTAGAATGCAGATTGCAATCAGCCTACACATGATGAGCAATAAATTAGATTTGACGCTTTTATAACTATCTTTTTATACGTTCTGAATTCTCTCTTTCATTTTAAATCCGCGGTGTTAGCATGGCCCTGAGGGAAAAGAGACGGAGGGAGAGGGGATGGACGAGAAAATAAGAAACAAGTTCACAAAAATGAGGCAAAAAAAAAATTGAGGAATAAAGTCCGAAACGGAGAGATTCTTTTTATTGAATGAACGAAAAAGACAGGGAATAGCTAGGATAAAAAAAATATATTACAATTCAATTTGCAAGTATAAAGCCCTACAAAGTAGGGAAGTGTAAAGAAAAGTTGAAGTTTGGGAAGGGAAAAATATTTAAAAAGATAGAATGAAAAAAAACTGGGGAGAGAAGATTACGAGGAAGTGAAACTATTACGTAAATTAGGCCGATTTGCAAGATGAGCGTCATCGCCGCAAGAATTAATAGCACTCGTACTTGCAGAGACAACGGAGGAGGGGGAGAATTATCAACTTGCAATTTGGAGCAGTTAATCTAATTTCTGTGGAATAGTCATACAGCTCGTCATTTACAGTTACTTTTTCATACCATACATTAATTTTCATATTAAGTGTTATATATCTAATTTAATTCAGGTTTAATTATAACTTGAGACATTATATCTAAAAGTAGGCCTAATACTGTCAAAGAAATGGTTATACTTTATGACAATAACAATAATATGTCTATATTTAAATTACTAACGTCCTACGTGACAATATACAGTGAACAGGTTTATACAGGGACATCATTTTATTTTTACTTCAGTTTTTATTGTACCTGAGTTTTTTAATGTACTTCACTCCCACCCCATCTACTAGTAAACTTCCAACCGTCCTCCACACAGAACCAAGACCGCGTATGCAGTACTGAGTTAGTGAATATAGTACGTTCCAGAAATACGTTCGCGTTTTCCAGTGACGAAAGAGCTTTCAATATTGAATCATATTTTCGCACACCTACTGTCATCCGTTTCCCTACGTCGCATCCCGGTTTCTCCCACCTGCTTCTGTTCGCCCTTCTGTAAAGTCTAGTAAAGGACTGGGCAGCAAGAGCGAATTCTACTCTCTCACGGGGAGCCATATGATTTCTCTTCATCCCCTTTCTTCTTCGCCGAACACCACGCAGCGTTGATTCAGTCACGGATGAATATTAAGCGTCCCCGTTTAGAGAGCGGTTCCGCTCCCGATGCCCAGCCCTGGTCTAGTAGCTGGGCTGTCTTAGCTCTTTTCTGAAAACATTAATTTCTGTTGGGAATTGGACGTCTACGTAATATTATACAACTGTTTAAAATAACTTAAATAAAAGAGCCTCGTTAAGTAATTAACTGTCACGTGATCCCCCCCCATTTCTACGACTCTGCGACAAAACCACTTGAACGGACAGTAGATAGCATTTCTGAGTAATTTTATCTTTTCGGATCGGGCAGAAGTGAAGATTAAATTTACAGTAGGTAAGGTACTCTTTTATAGAGTAGGTATAGAATTATTTAAACATGAGTTACTCGTACGAAGGACAAAACTGGTAATTGGAATTAGGTACAATAGTCTAGAGTGCGATAATATGCACAACAGAACTGAAGCCTGTATCGAAATGAACGGCCACTATTTTCAAAAAATGTGTTTAAATATCGATATTATGATTATTTTTCAATTTAACTTCATTCTCTATATTGTACGCTAATGTGCTGTAACAGTACAATATACACTGCATAATTAATATGTCCGGAAGGATAGCTCAGTTCGTGAGTAAAAACACTTGTTGTTAATACAGTACTGTATTTTGATTAAACAAAAACCTAATGAAAATTATCTAACTCAAAATTGCGATATTTCCTAGTTTACATAAATGGATGAACTACTTTTCTTCCCTCCTATACCTAGTAAAGTGATTTGTATTTTACGCCAGTATCATCGAACTCCAGTCTTGGAAGGAGGAGCAAGCGGTGTTTCCGGTTCTAGATCTTTAATCCAAAGCTACAGCCAGGTTGATATTAAAAATGTTAGTAAAAATAAAATGATGTCCCTGTACATACAAAGCGAGTCAAACCAAAGTTACCGCCATTATTACCGAGGCACGAAGTGACTTTTGACGGGCAGCGCGTTGGGTTCTCCCGGTTAGTTGTTTCCTCTAAGCCCGGCCCAGGACATATTGCGTGGGTTAGCCTAACATTGCACCAAGCCGGTGGCATAATCTTTCTGGCACTAGGGACACTTCACGATAAAGTGGACATAAATATAAGAAATTGAAGTGCTAGTCTCATCAACTGAACATTATTAATAATAAACTATGTTACTAGATAGTTTCATTTTGGAGATGCCGATAAGCTTAATGTTTTACAATGTCAATTTTTTATTTTCCACCTTTGCTTATCTTAATGTTTTTGGATATATATTAACGTTTTCGATACTTAGTGTGTATCATCTTCAGATATGTATATCAATATGTGTTGTGAAGACCTAGCCTCTTATTGTGTAGTGGGTTATTCACGTGCGTGTGACCTATCATGATTTCTTAATTTAGCTAAAATTACTGTAAATGTACTTGATGCAGTGTGTGGTTGCTTGTTATGATTCTATTAAAATTCTTTCTTTTGAAAGCACACATAGGTAAATAGGAAATAATGTTAAAACCAATATTGTGACACATAAATATAAACAAGTAAAATATACACTATAAAAACACTGTAAACACTATAACACTTTTATCATATTTATGATTGGCTGTGTTAGCCTGTTATGTCGTAAAATTGGGTTGTATATAAGTACTTAGACGTATATGATACAAGATATTTTTGTTGAGTCCGTATATCTAGTACAGCCGTGCGTGTAATTACAGCTGATGTCGGAGTGTTCCTGTGTGGTGCATGGCTGAGACTAGCACATGCTACAGTAACAGCATCAATGATTTTCACAATAGTCAACATGAACAACAAAAATTAAAAAACAATAAGCCTACAAAAAACTCCAACAACATACAATACCATACTACAGATAATCAGTGAAAGTGCGTCAGAAAGACAGTATTTTAACCAAGAACAGCAATAACAACCCAATTTTACGACATAACAGGCTAACACAGCCAATCATAAATATGATAAAAGTGTTATAGTGTTTACAGTGTTTTATAGTGTATATTTTACTTGTTTATATTTATGTGTCACAGTATTGGTTTTAACATAATTTCCTATTTACCTATGTGTGCTTTCAAAAGAAAGAATTTTAATAGAATCATAACAAGCAACCCCACACTGCATCAAGTACATTTATAGTAATTTTAGCTAAATTAAGAAATCATGATAGGTCACACGCACGTGAATAACCCACTACACAATAAGAGGCTAGGTGTTCACAACACATATTGATATACATATCTGAAGATGATACACACTAAGTATCGAAAATGTTAATATAAATCCAAAAACATTAAGATAAGCAAAGGTGGAAAATAAAAAATTGACGTTGTAAAAAAAAATATGTTACTAGAACTTCATTAATTTGATAATATCGCGTAAAAGAAACACTCTATGACGCTTCATTCCTCTGGGAGAGTGGAGTGAGTTACGAGCACGTTTTACACCATAACTGATAACCTTTCTAACTGCACGATAAAAATCACATGACTTGATCGTGCCTGCATAACTATACTGTTTACTGTTAGTACAGGTATTCTAGTTCTAATTTGTGGTTGTACTTGCATACTACTCTGAATCAGTAAGTATTTGTAACATGTTGAATACAAACTAAATCTTGAGTTACGTTAGTCACAAAAACGACATATTTTTCAGTTCCTGAAACATGTATAATATTTATTGAACTAAAATCCTACATTCCCTTAGTACTACATTATAATGACTGCCATCAGCCATAAATTAATTTTAAATTTAAAATCAGTTTTTAAATATTACTGTGACTAACGTAACACCCAATTATGACTAACGTAATATTAAAATGATGTTTCATGCACGTATCCACAATTTATATACGATTGTTACGTTAGTCACTGTGAAATATCCCACTATCCATTGTCAATCTTCGTCAGTAACTTGTCTGAACTGTACTGAGGAAGACACATTTTGAACCATAATTAGATTCTTAATACAACAGCATATTTTCCTCGTTGAAATGTATCTACTTAACAAGTCGTACGAGTTGTGTTTATGTAAGTTTCGATGGTGTCTTTTAGAGGATACACAACTAATGAAACAGTGTGTTAAATCTATACTAATAATAAATCTGTAGCCGAAATTTTTCTGGTAATTTTCGATTTTCCAAAAATAATTCGTCCTAACATATATAATTAACCACCCTGAAACCGAAAATCGCTTTTTTGACATTTTTGTTTGTATGTCTGTCTGTCTGTATGTTTGTTACCTTTTCACGCGATAATGGCTGAACGGATTTCGATGAAAATTGGAATATAAATTAAGTTCGTTGTAACTTAGATTTTAGGTTATATGGAATTCAAAATACATTATTTAAAAGGGGGATTATAAGGGGGCCTGAATTAAATAAATCGAAATATCTCGCTTATTATTGATTTTTGTGAAAAATGGTACATAACAAAAGTTTCTTTAAAATCATTTGCGATAAGTTTTATTCATTGAAAAATTTTGATAGGACTGATATTTAATGAGATAAATGAGTTTTAAAATTAAAATAACTGCCATCTAAGGCCGTATGATGAAATAAAAAACAAATGACTTCGTATATAAGGGGCCTTGGACAGCAACAATCGAAAGCTATGAAAGATAGCCTACAGAGAATGTTTCTGTGTTTGTATGAAGTAATATCGGAAGCTAAATTAACCGATTTGTATAATTAATTATTATTTCACCATTATAAAGTGTAGTTTCTCTAGATGGACATAATGCTATAATGTTATTAGAGTAACTTCTGATATAATATAATATAATATAATATAATATAATATAATATAATATAATATAATATAATATAATATATAATATAATATAATATAATATAATATAATATATAATATAATATAATATGTAATATTATAGAATATAATTTAAGTTATTTGAAGGGTTCAGAACCATTGTGGGCGAAACGCCATTTACTGAATACGTAGAAAAGAAGGGTTAAAATTAAGTTATTACCATAATTCAATGGAAACATATAGCAAGTAAATTAAAGTATAGACATTAACTCTAAATGATGTCAATATTCATTAAACTATGGTTGCATGTAATAACAATTAAGAAACATGTTAAAGGAATTGTCATTGCACCAAATGAGTGCTCTCTGGACCGAAATGATCGCATTTTAATTATTATGGCCGAATTGCCTTAACTCTGCCAGTTAAAATAAACCATTATTATTATTATTATTATTAAGAAACAGATTCCGTTCTCGATAAAACAGTTTCCGAAGCGTTCACACAACTCGTATGATTTCTTATTCAGTAGATACGTAAATACGTTGTTCCATTGCATCTAATTACGGTTGAAAATACATCTTTCCCAATATTGTTCAGATAACTCACTAACGGAAATTGACAATGCAAGGTACTAGTAAAATAGTGTCGCCGGTTTAGTGTAAATAATTCACAAGGAAAACTCACGCATTTTTTCCTAATCCGGGCTTTGAGGAATTAATTATCGTGGAAACCCAACGCATTGCTCGTCAAAAAACCAACTCAATACTCGGTAAGAATGCCGGTAACTTAAGTTTGACACGTTCTGTATTATTATATAAAGGATAGGCTAATAATCATTCACATTTAAACAATTGATGTTTTTTGTATCCTTTAAATGCATTTAAAGGTTTTCAAATATTTGTGTATGAGCAATGATATTTCGAAATTTTGTTGTAGAAAATGCAGTAACTTCTCGTGTTTAATTCAGAAAATAAGACCGACATTTTAAAGAAAAGATCATTAGTTTACATTTGCTTTGAACCATTGAAGAGTCAATTACGTAGGTCAATGGTACCGAGCTGGACTTAAGTGTGGGTTGAAATTCCGCTTGGGCTGATTTATCCAACTGTAAGTCAAATGTCTGGTAATTTTGTGGCTAATCTCAGTCTCATCTAGCGAAATAATATATTGATATAATTTATTCTAAAGATGCAGTGGATACAGCGTCTTTTAAATGACCAATTTTTAATAATAATAATAATAATAATAATAATAATAATAATAATAATAATAATAATAATAATAATAATAGCTATAACTGAATCTTGTGTAAGAAATATTTCTGTATATTACCGGTACGCGTTTTTCAGGGGAAGAAATGAAATATTTTTGCAAACCTCAAATTTTGTTCAGAGAAGTGTTCCTAGCGATTCATTTCGCTATTTATGTTTTGCATATTATCATTTTAAAGATCCGTGGAAGAGGGATTCAATTATGCAAGGCGGACGTTATTTATCTTTATTGATAAATTTTTAATGAATTAATTAAAACTTAGAATGAGTGCATTGCTTTCTTTCCTCGTTTTGTGTACCTCAATTATATTCCACTCATTTCTATAAAACGTCACATCACTGCTAGTCTACGTGACAAATGAAAGTCGCTATTACGCTGAATTAAAATTAATAACGCGCCAGAGATAAATTGCCGTGTAATTGTATTCAATGCAGAGCCCTGTGCGGTGATGTATGTTTCCAACGGTCGAAATATTATGCATATAAAACGCAGCTAATGAAAAGAACTGAGGACTGTGTTACTGATTAATTCAGTTATCTCATGACTCATTCATTAAGTAAATCCTTAATTAATTCACTCGACAATTCTCCATTCGTCAGCAATTAATTCATCCACTCCTGCGCTTAATAATAAATATAAATTCACTGACCCCTTCGCTTAACATTTAATTTACTGAATCGTTTACTCAACATTTCATTCACTGACTCGTTCACTCAACACTTAAGTCACTGATTCATTCACTTCACATTTAATTTAATAACTCATTCACTTAGCATTTCATTCGCTGACTCGTTCGCTCAACAATTCATTCACTGACTCGTTCACTCAATACTTAAGTCACTGATTCATTCACTTCACATTTAATTTAATAACTCATTCACTTAGCATTTCATTCACTGATTCGTTCGATCAACAATTCATTCACTGACTCGTTCGCTCAGCATTTCATTCGCTGACTCGTTCGCTCAACAATTCATTCACTGACTCCTTCGCTTAACATTTAATTTACTGAATCGTTTACTCAATATTTCATTCACTGAGTCGTTCACTCAATACTTAAGTCACTAATTTCATTCACACACATTTAATTTACTGACTCACTCACTTGGCATTTCATTCACTGACTCGTTCGCTCAACAATTCATTCACTGACTCGTTCGCTCAGCAATTCATTCGCTGACTCGTTCGCCCAACAATTCATTCACTGGCCCCTTCGCTCAACATTTAATTTACTGAATCGTTTACTCAAAATTTCATTCACTGACTCATTTACTCAACACTTAATTCACTGATTCGTTAACTTCACATTTAATTTACTGACTCGTTCACTTAGCATTTCATTCACTGACTCGTTCATTCAACACTTCATTTACTGATTCGTTCATCTCACATTTAATTCACTGAAGATAACTACAAGAAAGGAAATAATTTCTATTTGAAGTCTACCTTTTAATAATTCCAAATAATAAATATAATTTCATCTAGCAAAATTCAATATTCAAGTAATTGCTTCGTTCGCATAGCATTTCATTCACTGACTCGTTCACTCAACAATTCATTCACTGACTCGTTCGCTGAACAATACAATTCATTCCCTGGCTCTTTCGCTCAGCATTTAATTTACTGAATCGTTTACTCAACATTTCATTCACTGACTCGTTTAGTCAACACTTCATTCACTGATTTCATTCACACACATTTAATTTACTGACTCACTCACTTGGCATTTCATTCACTGACTCGTTCGCTCAACAATTCATTCACTGACTCGTTCGCTCAGCAATTCATTCGCTGACTCGTTCGCCCAACAATTCATTCACTGGCCCCTTCGCTCAACATTTAATTTATTGAATCGTTTACTCAACATTTCATTCACTGACTCGTTCAGTCAACACTTCATTCACTGATTTCATTCACACACATTTAATTTACTGACTCACTCACTTGGCATTTCATTCACTGACTCGTTCGCTCAGCAATTCATTCGCTGACTCGTTCGCCCAACAATTCATTCACTGGCCCCTTCGCTCAACATTTAATTTATTGAATCGTTTACTCAACATTTCATTCACTGACTCGTTCAGTCAACACTTCATTCACTGATTTCATTCACACACATTTAATTTACTGACTCACTCACTTGGCATTTCATTCACTGACTCGTTCGCTCAACAATTCATTCACTGACTCGTTCGCTCAGCAATTCATTCGCTGACTCGTTCGCCCAACAATTCATTCACTGGCCCCTTCGCTCAACATTTAATTTATTGAATCGTTTACTCAACATTTCAGTCACTGACTCATTTACTCAACACTTAATTCACTGATTCGTTAACTTCACATTTAATTTACTGACTCGTTCACTTAGCATTTCATTCATTGACTCGTTCACTCAACAATTCATTCACTGATTCCTTCATTTCGCATTTAATTTACTGACTCGTTCACTCAACACTTCATTTACTGATTCGTTCACTTCACATTTAATTCACTGACTCATTCACTTAGCATTTCATTCACTGACTTGTTCGCTCAACAATTCATTCACTGATTCCTTCATTTCGCATTTAATTTACTGACTCGTTCACTCAACACTTCATTTACTGATTCGTTCACTTCACATTTAATTCACTGACTCATTCACTTAGCATTTCATTCACTGACTCGTTCGCTCAACAATTCATTCACTGATTCCTTCATTTCGCATTTAATTTACTGACTCGTTCACTTAGCATTTCATTCACTGACTCGTTCACTCAACAATTCATTCATTCACTGACTCGTTCGCTGAACAATACAATTCATTCCCTGACTCTTTCGCTCAGCATTTAATTTACTGAATCGTTTACTCAACATTTCATTCACTGACTCATTCAGTCAACACTTCATTCACTGATTTCGTTCACACACATTTAATTTACTGACTCACTCACTTGGCATTTCATTCACTGACTCGTTCGCTCAACAATTCATTAACCGATTCGTTCCCTTCACATTTTATTAATTTATCTAGAAACTCTCTCAACGTTGGCAGAGAATCATAGATGATGTAGAAGAATATATTAGTGATTAATTTCTGTCTTCTATTTATCTCAAATAAAAACTTCTGTCACAGCAAAAAAAAAAAAAAAAAAGAAAATACTACGAACTTTTGTATCAACTCAATAACATGCTCCTAAACCTGAACAGCCATCAAATTCATTGTTAAGTGAAATGCTAGGAGAGTAAGAACGCGTTGACTTGACATCAACCACTGAAGTCAGAACAGGGCACTTGGCCTAACTCTTGCGAATAAAGAAGGTGATATTTTACTCTTTGATCTTAATACACATAAATGGTAGGAAGTTAAACTTAAGTTCAAACATAACGAGTATGTAAATAGTATATACATATACATGTATAGCTTTCCCGGTATACTGCTGAAGTTTCAACGGGCTAATACTTCGTACAGCAGGTAAACTTCAGTAATCAGAGACATCTCGTGACAAGTTGGCGAACTATTCCCCTAATCCACACTTCTGACACGTGCGGCTCACAAAGGTATTTCTGTATAATTTCCGCGTTCAAGCATTTGATGAACGGCTTGTTGTATGACAAGATAAAGTTTCAACATAGTAACAGTACAAGGGAAAGGGGGTTCTTATCAACGTGGAATTTCATGCCCATTTCTCTTGTTTGAAATGTTAACCAAGTGATACTCGGAAAGTTTGCGCAGCAACAAAAAATAAAACTTTACTGTAGTAATTTTAAGCAAACTTCAATTGCGTTTGTACTGTGTTTAGTAACTTGGTATAGTAATTTTTACAATGAGTGAGGAAGAGATCACAAAATAATAACCGATATATGTTATATTGCATTTTGTTAAATTGTAATATTATTTGGTAAAAAAGAAAAGAGCATTTATGAAAAATTTTAACACAACGATCATCATCATCATCATTATTATTATTATTATTATTATTATTATTATTATTATTATTATTAGCTGGGCATTGACCCATGGCTACAGAGTAGCACATTAAGGTTAAACATGAGTGAAATTACTATAAAAGCTACATTTTTCAAATTTGTACCATAGGTGTACACTATTTATAATTAAAGAACACACAAACATTTGTCCTTGTAGCTCTCATGATTCACAAATTAAGGGCAAGTTTACATTTCCGAGGGGCGAGTGATTCAAACAGTATTTTCCTTCTTTCGTTCTCATAATTTGTGAATAGGCTCACCACACATATACTTATTTAAATTGTCCTCTAGAATTTTTTTAATATTGTATAATTTGTTTCATAAAATAATAATAGTACATTATGCAACGAGCCTATAATGAAGGTAATTAAGAAGCGAGTGTGGATATTTATGAAACGAGCGCAAGCGAGTTTCATAATTTTCACACGAGCTTCTTAATTACCATTATAGGCGAGTTTCATACGACTTTTTATGCTCGACCATATTTCTAACTTAATATTATTAATTTTCTTTGTATCTGACCTTGACCAATGTCCCGTATGTTGTGAGATGTGCGCAGAGCGAAAGTATTGATTTTTTCCGAGGACCAGATGTCCACATTGACCTTGCTAGGCCATAAGAACCTATAGAGATAACACTGAAATTAAATTAGACATTGAAAAACGAGATGACAAATTGAATTTATTTGAATATTATTTAGAATTAACGCTAATTATTATAGTAACAGAACATAACCTTCTGCGACAGTATTGGATTTCCAGCCTCCGTGACTTTTCGCTAATTCTCTTTCGATTGCATATCCGAGAATAATCGATACTTGCGGTTTTATAACGGTAGAAAGCTGACCTGTCATTGGCTGAACAGTTGTATCCTGAGTCGTCATTGGCTGAAAGACCTGACCCTTAATGAGTAGGTGTAGGCCTACTTTAATGACATGCATTAAAGGTCTGCTACCAGGTGTATAATTACTACATTTGGGCATGGTCGAGCATAAAAACAATCAAGTAACTGAAAAAGAAATACTGAAATTGTATTCACCTTAAAACCCAGGGCCATTTCCATTCTCTACATATCTGTGAACTTAGATACCAAATTTGAACTGTCTATCACAAAATCTGCGTAGCAAGGAGCATTTTATAGAAATGAAAATGCTGAAAATTTGAAGTGTGAGAAAACAATGCAAAACTGAGCATATCGCAGCTGGAATATAAAGTACCACGGGACATTTAAAATTGGCGTATGGGCTTTAAAAATGGCGCTACCGTACTACTGACGCTATATTTTTACATAGAGGGACGTATGTAGCCTAGTATTTTTCATAACGTAAAAATATGAAAATAGTGATTTTTGAGAAAATTTCTTCAAAATCCACTCATGGGTACCCTTTATATTATACCAAAGGACGCTAAGCTTACATTTAAACACATTTATTTTAACAATATTTCCGTTCTCGTTGTCGTTTTCGTTCCCGGTTTATTGTGAACCAGCCTTTCCACGACCGGCGTAAAATACAAATAAATCACTTTACTAGATATAGGAGGGAAGAAAAGTTGTTCATCCATTTACGTAAAGTAGGAAATATCGGGATTTTGAGTTTGATAATTTTCATGAGGTTTTTGTTTAATTAAAATACAGTACTGTATTAACAATAAGTGTTTTTACTCACGAACTGAGCTGTCCATTCGGACGTATTCATTATGCAGTGTATATTATACTGTCTACAGCACATTAGCGTACAATATAGAGAATGAAGTTACATTGAAAAATAATCATAATATGGATATTTAAACACATTTTTTAAAATGGTGGCCGTTCATTTCGATATAGGCTTCAGTTCTTTTTTTGCATATTATCGCACTATAGATTATCGTACCTAATTCCAATTACCAGTTTCGTCCTTCGTACTAGTAACTCATGTTGAAATAATTCTGTACCTACTCTATAAAAGAGTAGCTTACGTAATGTAAATTTAATCTTCACTTCTGCCCGATCCGAAAAGATAAAATTACTCAGACATGCTATCTACTGTCTTTCCAACTGGTTCTGTCGCAAGGTCGTAGAAAAGAGGGAAATCACGTGACAATTAATTAACGAGGCCTTTTTATATGTTATTTTAAACAGTTGTATAATATTACGTAGACGTCCAATTCCTAATAGAAATTAATGTTTTCAGAAAAGAGCTAAGACAGCCCAGCCACTAGCCTTTACAGAGGAACGACCAAAAGCGGGTCGGTGAAACCGGGATGAGACATACCCAAACGGACGACAGTACCTGTGCGAGAATATGATTCAATATTGAAAACGAACATATTTCTGGAACGTATTATACTCACTAACTCAGTACTGTTTGTGTTTACTATGACCGTAAGGCGACTTCGAATGTATACGCTTGGTTCTGTGTGGATTACGGTTGGAAGATTACTAGTAGAGGGGTGGGAGTGAAGTACATTGAAAAACTCAGGTACAATAAAAATTGAAGTAAAAATAAAATGATTTCCCTGTATAAACAGGGAAAAAATTAGAGTATAAAAAATGCAAGGTTTTTTACTGATCGATTTCATATGGAATAGGCCGTAGATCAACACTCGTCAAATTTTCATCTTCCGAGTAGCGAAAGTGTTAAAATCTTATTTCCTCAAGATTTCATATCCAGGACAGAGTCAATTCCGACTTCCGACTCTATAGGAGCACGGGCCCGAACTAGAGTGTAAGGAGAGTGTTTATGCGTGTGACACGACGGTTCGAGTCAGCTTGTATGCAGCGTGCTGTATATAGAACTGTCAGAGGCAGGCAGGAAGTACACACCGTCACGTCATTCAGAACAACGGGCTTCTCTACGCAGATAGGGATGAATACCAAATCAGCAACACCCCATCCCCACTTCCTCCTCTCTTCAACCCTCTCCACCAAAAATTGCACCTGCCTTCATTTTTGACGAGCAGTCAAGCACTGTTTTTATGTTAAGTTCCTGTTAGAGCACGCTATATAGCATGCTTCTGTCCATTTATAAGTACAGAATCCTGCAAATTTCACTCTACTGAGGCAAATAACATGAATAAAAACGTCAGTATCTATTTTATTCCAGATACTTAAGACAAGAAGTTTGCTGATCCTAGACAAGACATTCCAGTATCATCACACCATCAGTCGTCCTGGTTGGCGAGTTGGTATAGCGCTGGCCTTCTATGCCCAAGGTTGCGGATTCGATCCCGGGCCAGGTCGATGGCATTTAAGTGTGCTGAAATGCGACAGGCTCATGTCAGTAGATTTACTGGCATGTAAAAGAACTCCTGCGGGACAAAATTCCGGCACATCCGGCGACGCTGATATAACCTCTGCAGTTGCGAGCGTCGTTAAATAAAACATAACATTTATAACATCACACCATCACGAGATGATACCTTTCATACTTTCTGCAAGAGCAAATCATGTCACTGATTAATTTAGAATATTTTACAGAAGCGCATTATTAATCAATTTTATATTCATACAGATATTGTACAACACTGTAGTTAATTTATGCCAACAAAATATGGTACACGACAAATGGCAATATAATGCTATAGTTATTTGTCTCTTTGCTTATTGGAGAAGCTTTGTATTTACTTATTTAGTTATATTCTGTAGATCAATTACCCCTTCTTGATAATGTTGAAGATGAATGGTTGAATATAAAACAAATTTTAACACAAGCCGCCAAAGAAAGTTTGGGACAAAAAAGGCGTGGCTTAGAAAGAAAGGCTTGCGACAGTGGGATGATGACATAAGCAAGATAATTGCAGATAAAAGACAAGTCCAAGAAAGAAGAAGATCAAATAGATTATCGTAAGAAACGAGCAATCGCAAAGAGAGAAGTTCGAAATTAAACATAGACAGAACTGGATAAACTTTGTGGCATACTTAGAAAATGATATTACTCGGCCTCAACCACAGACTTATAAAATTCTTAAGAAATTAAATTGTGAAGTAAAAGATAATCTAAGAATAAATGTTATTTCTCAGGACGATTGGTTACAGTATTTTCAACAACTATGGTCTACATCAACACAAGCTCTCACGCTTCCATTTTCAACTAATTCTTTAATGGAGTTAATTTCTATGGATGAACTACAAAGAGTCTTGGCTAAATTGAAAAACAATAAATCTCCAGGAGAAGATTTAATAAATAGTGAATTATTTAAATATGCTAGCCATAAATTTCTACAAAGATTTTTGAGATTTTTAAATTTGATTTGGGAGGGACAAGGATTTCCAGAAAGTTGGACTAAATCTATTGTAATTCCTATACATAAGAGAGGAGATTTGAAAATTACGGATAATTACAGAGGAATAAGTTGATTGAACGTAGGATATAAAATTTATGCAAATATTTTGAAAAACAAACTCAATAAGCATTACGACAATATTATCAGTGAGGAACAAAATGGTTTTCGTCGAGGAAGGTCCTGTTGTGATGGATATTTCTAATTGAAATTACTGGTTGAGAAACATAGAGAATTTAATCTAGAAACGCATATGGCATTCATTGACTTTAAAAAGGCTTTTCATAAAGTTAATCGGAATAAATTACTTCACATTTTGGCAGATGATCAAGTGCCTCAACAGATTATACAAAATATTTACAACATATATAAAACAACCATCATAGCAATTAGAAGCAACAATAAACTTTCACAGTGGCGACCCATTTATAGTGGAGTACGACAAGGCTGTGGCCTTTCACCACTTCTGTTTATTTTATATATATATATATATATATATATATATATATATATAGAATCATTCAAGATTGGCGACAGACACGCCATGGATTTATTCCAATTAATCGAAATTTGCAGCTTGATGCTTTACTTTTCGCTGATGATTTAGTTCTTATGGCATCAAATGAAGATGATTTACAATATTCAGTATACAATTTAAATATGGTCAGTGAAAAATATAACATGGAAATTAATATTGAAAAATCGAAAATCATGTCATTTTGTGGGAAATTCCCTGTACCAAGCAAAATCTGTTTGAATAATAAAATAATAGAAAGAGTAAATACCTTCACTTATCTTGGCTATACACTATCACCTTATGATGAAGTAGATATTGCTGAAAAAATATGTAAATATAATAAAACAATGGGGATCATTAATAAAATCATGAAACCTTCACTAGTACAAAGACACACAAGAATAGGCTTGTATAAAACCTTAGCACAGCCAGTATTAAGCTATGGTAGTGAAGCGTGGACTGTGAAGAATAAAGATGTCAGTAGAATAACAGCAAGTGAGATGAGGTTCATGAGAGCAACAGCTGGATATACTCGCTGGGATCATTAAAAAATGAGGACATAATGCAAGAACTTCAAATAGAACCCATTATGCAGTTCATCAGCAGGTATCAACCTCAGTGGAAGGGTCATCTCGAACGAATGAATCGATGCAGAATTCCAAAAGCACGGTTTCATTACCATCCATATGGCAAATGATCTCTAGGCCGTCCAAAGAAGAGATGGACTGAAAATTCTAGTTTGAGACCGTAACAGGCCACTTGGCCTAATACTTGTTAGGAAGACGACGACGACGACGACGAGTTCTTACGAGTAACCAGACTTCACGAATTCAACAGAATGCGTAACCCTTCAGGTCATACCTATTTGCTCAGAAATTAGAAGCCTGTATGCATTATTCATAGAACACTGAGAAGTAAGATCAGAAGAGAAAAATGATCAGATTTTATACAGTAGGGCCTATTAGCAGTTCTGCTCTTAACTTATGGATGTGAAAACTTGACTATAAATATGACAGACAGAAAAAGAATGAAATCAACTGAAATGCACTATTTGAGACAAACCAGAACATTCTTTAAGAAATCATATATAGGGGAAGGAAGAGTAAGTCAACAAACGGGGTAAGATGAACGGCAAACTTACACAAGAATTTCGAGAGAAGACAACAGCTACTAGTGATCCTGTGAATGCAATCCTATAGTGACCATATATTATCACAGGATATTTCAGACTTATTGTTATCCTAATATTTCACTTCAGAAATGTGTACTGTTGAATATGAAACGCACTGTATAACGTTTGAGATATTTGCTAAAATTTATAACGTACATCGCTGTACTATGTTGATAGCCATTACATTACAAAGTAAAATATCCTCGCTCTCTGCTCCCTTTCTACTGTCCAATCATGGAGACTGACGCTACAGAAAACAAATATCCCAATGATATTGTTTCAAGATGCAGGAGCAAAGCGGTAGCGGTTCCGAGTGCCGTAGCCTTTGCATTGTTTGTTTTACATGTGCTACGGAACTCTGTACTAAAGTCAGGAAACAATTTGGAGACAATCTACAAAGAAATAAATACCCACTGACATTTATGGGTCTTGTTCTCATTTAATGCTCCAGTACATAATGGACCAAAGCTGCCAGAAACAAAATAGGACAGCTCTTCAATTTATATTCAGACTCCACCGGAATTTAAAAACAGGCTCGAGTCTTGTAGACACAATCCCCACAGTGGCGGCTCAAGTACTGTAATAGCAAGTCAACACTGGGTGCAAATCTGCAAGTCTTACAGCAAATCTAATTAGAAAAGTTGCGATGTCAACAGAATATCGATAGCAGAAATCGAGTCTATTTAGCAAGAACATTATTGATGGTACCAGTATTTGTGTCGATAGTGTTTTTGAACAGCTGAATCCATACTATCACTTGATATTTTCAAACAAATTTTTGGTGCAAAAGCAAACAAACACAGACAGACAAGAACGTAGATACACGGACAGGCAGATAGAGAGCAAAAGTAGGGTAAACATTGGTAATTTCGTGATATTTTTTCTTTGCTCTTTTGTGAACTAACCAATGGTGTTACGAGATCCAAATTTCCGCCAAGGGATTGCATATGTTGTCCAGTTTCCAGAAACATACAGCTAAGCTTTGTGTGACTATTGTAGTTGCTTCAGTGAGCTTTTATGTTTGGAGAGAGCAAGTTTGCGTCGACTTCTCAGGCATACAAATTTTGTGGATGTTTGTAATTACATTACAGGCTTATTACTAAAGGTAAGCATATGATATTTGGTACAAAGATTTATTGCATCTTCATGAAATTTTAGGAAATGTTTTTGGAATTTTAGATACATCTGTAGTCGCCATATAAGCTTAGCTTTACTGATAGAAATCCTAGCTGTTCGAGGCGAAATTTTGTTGAGCATTAAGTGTTACAATTTTTAAAATAGTATAAAATGTATTACAACAGGAATTTTAGAAATCTGAAGACAAGATGTGATAACAAAAAAGAAAACGGAGACGCAATTGGTTCAGTGTAGCTTCTGTTTGATTTGTTATCATGCTAAGTGTCAAAGATAAGTGCTAGATGACTTACTTGCAAGATTTGTAACAGAAGATGGAACATGGCTCCACCATTTTGGACCGGAGACAGAGGCAGACAATGGAGTGGCATAATGCAAATTCACCAAAGAAATAGAAATTCAAAAGTACACCTTTGGCAGGAAACGTTATGGCTACTGTGTTTTTCGATTCAGAAGGACTCTTGCTTGTGGACATCATGCCACACGGAACCACCATTAATTCTGACGGGTATGTTGCAACTCTCAAGAAACTTCAAGTTCGACGACATCGGGAGAAGCAGGATGATCTGCTATTGCACGACAACGCACAGTCATATGTCAGTCACAAGACCACAGACCAGATCAGAAAATTCGGATAGACAACACTGAAACATCCGCCTTACAGTCCTGAGCTGATACCGTGCGATCACCATCTCTTTGGTAAACTGAAGGATCCCTTCGCGGAATGAGGTTAGAAGATGACTCCCTTGTGCACGCTGCTAAAGAGTGGCTCAGACGTGTTGGTCCAGACTTTTACCGTGCTGGTCTACAGGCCCTCGTTCCTAGGTTACGTAAGTCAGTTGAAAGGGACAGGGATTATGTGGAAAAGTGACATTTTGTTCCTTAAGGATGCATCTACAATATAAACATAATTTTTAAACAAACGTTATGCACTGCTTTTGGAGTTACCCTAGTAATATATGTACTAGGCAATAGCTTAAGAGTGGGAGTCTTTTTTTTTAGTAGGTTATTTTACGACGCTTTATCAACATCTTCGGTTATTTAGCGTCTGAATAAGATGAAGGTGATAATGCCGGTGAAATGAATCCAGGATCCAGCACCGAAAGTTACCCAGCATTTGCTCATAAAGAGTGGGAGTCCGAAATAAAAGTGTTCACCCTTTCAGGGCAAAGAAGACCCCTTTTCAATTTCAATTTTACTTTGATTTCATTCTTATTATGCGTTGATATGTATTTCTATGTTTTCTTGCTACGAATATTAGACGGAATTACTATGTTTGAAGTCTTGTAACAATAAATGAGAATTTCATTTGACTTTAATGAATTTTTCCACAATTCTTCTACCTCTCACGAAATTATCAATGCAATATCACGAAATTACCAAGGTTATCACGAAATAACCAATCTTTCAGCTTAAGTTGTAAAAGTGGTTTTTGGTACATATTCAAGAACGTAGCCAGTCTTTTATGTCTCCAGATTTGTACAGCAAGTTATTGTTTTTTAGATGAAAAAATCGGAGTAAGGACATATTTACACATTTGCATTTTAAATTAGTTTTCACGAAATTACCAATGTTTACCCAAATTTTCACACATTTATAAGCATCTAAAATTAATAGTTTTTATGCATTACTCTATAACAAGATTCTAAGTCTGTCCAAGATTGCTACTAGAACACGGATTCCAGCTCTGCTACGTTACAAATTTCTACGCTTCTCGGAATGAATTTAAAATAAAGCGTTCCAATTCAGTATTGGAACGAAATATTAAGATGTTGGTAAAGAAAATAAAAAGTAAATTAACGGTACACTGCTCCGTCGATTGAGTAGAATGCGTTTGAGTCTAAATAAAGCTAAAAAAAAAGTACAACGTGGTATGTTGTTGTAACGAGAATCCAAGCCCCCACATACGGGTAAAGCATCATGTCATAAACACGTTCACGTCTGAGCTTTTCTGACAAAGTAAATATTATTGAACACCTTGAAAACAGCGCAAATATTAAGGATATTGCTGGAGAGTTTAAGGTAATATTTATTTATGTTTGTACTTATATATTTATTCAATCACTCACTCACTAACACACTTACTCACGTATTTACTTATTAACTTACTTACGTATTTGTTTATTTATTTACTTACTTGTAGAAATATGCAATTATTTATTCAGTCACTCATTCATAAACTTACTCACTCATTTACTTATGTATTTATGTATTTTCTTATGTATTTTTTTATTTACTTATGTATTTATTTATATATTTGTCTGTTTATTAATTCATTAACCCAAACACTTACTCACCCACTCACTGTTTACTTACGTATTTGTTCATTCATTTACTTATGTGTTCAATTTATTTACTTATGTATTTATTTATATATTTATTTATTATTGAATTTTATCCATATATATTCTAGGAAATAAAATTATTACCGTTGTATCATACTCACTTTTTATAAAGAATTAACAACTCTTAAATACCCATTCTCGTATGATCGATGTTTTCCTGTCCATAATACGAGTAAAGGGGATTAAGTATAATTTTTTGTGCAAATGGAGTTTTATTACCCATGTGAATACACAAGTTAAATTCTACAAGTGGGTGTGTGGAAAACAAAAGAATACTACAATTCTATGTGTTTTATTTGTATAGAAAATTTTTTGCAATAAAGGTTCTAAGTTTAAATTTCATTTAACTTAAAACTCATTTTATGACTTATCTCCCTTTACTGAAAAATCATCGAATAATCTTCGACTTTCATGCTCTACCGCTTGCCCATTGCAGGGGACTTGCTGCGCGTGACTTTCTCCTATATCGACGGAGCAGTGTACCAAATCTCCTGACATCAGTATAAAATTACCGATACCAGAACCAAATCATTAGTATAGCAACATTTGTAGATGATTTTATAGGAGATGAAACAAAATAGTACATTATGCAACGAGCCTATAATGATAGTAATTAAGAAGCGAGTATGGATGTTTATGAAACGACCGCAAGCGAGTTTCATAATTTTCATACGAGATTCTTAATTAGCATTATAGGCGAGTTTCGTACGACTTTTTATGCTCGACCATATTTCTAACTTCAAATTATTCAGATAAATTTTATTTGTATCTGACAAGATCGGAAGTGACCTTGTTCTAGGTCGTGAATTGTGAGATGTGCGCAGACGCGAAAGTATTGATTTTTTCCGAGGAACAATAATGTCATTGACCTTGTGTAATCCCGTTAAACTTGGTATAACCTTGATTATTGAATTCGACATTGAAAAACGAGATGACAAATTGAATTTATTTGAATATTATTTACAATTAACGCTAATTATTATAGTAACAGAACATAACCTTCTGCGACAGTATTGGATTTCCAGCCTCCGTGACTTTTCGCTAATTCTCTTTCGATTGCATATCCGAGAATTATCGATACTTGCGGTTTTATAACGGTACAAAGCTGACTCGTTATTGGCTGAACACCTGTAAGCTGAGTTGTCATTGGCTGAAAACACCTGAACTTTAATGAGTAGGTGTACTTTAATGACATGCATTAAAGGACTGCTACCAGGTGTATAATTACTACATTTTGGCATGGTCGAGCATAAAATAAATTATATATGAATTGTTATATATTGGTCACAGATGACATTAAGGTCAAAATTGTACATTTTCATTCACACGTGGATCGCAATAAAATAAGGAAAACTGTGGGGACAAAGTTTAAGAGGTACTCGATCTTGCGTCACCTCCAAGGAAATTTGAGCCTGTAAGAAAGTATCTATGTGAGCTCCAAGACAGTTGGCTACTTCACTCACTTCGTTTGTTCACAGATGTATTAAAGAAACTTACGGGAATTTTGAACAGGAAAAAGCAAAAATGGACGTAACCCAACAGCTACCACATGAGGGAAGAAGAACAGTATGTAGTTCCATGGCCCATTTCCTTCAGAGTTCAGAGTTTGTCTCATCATCTTAGAAAAACTATGGAAAACCACAGGCAGAATGATTCGTCTCAATTTAGAAGACTATCCAGTTGGCTATACTGAACGATCTGGTTATAAGTCTAAGTAGGGCGGGTTCAAAACCTGTCTAAGAACGATAAGTTTTGAAGTATTACAAAATGTTCAACATGACTGCCGTCAAAAAGGAAACAAAACTTGAATTTTTGTCATGAATTTAGAGAACTTAAAAAATTTCGAAACAGACAACATTGTCGGTCGACTTTTCCCCGCACCAAGAAATTCATTACTTTGCGGACCGACGTCTCTATTGGCCAAAGCCTCGATTCAGTTCACAATCTAAGCACTCTAAACTTTCGAAGTCCTACAATCTCTATAGGCCCTAAGTACGAGTGGCCAGTATTTTCAGAAACAACTGTTATTTACTTTGAGATCGTTATGTATTTTGAGCGGTTGTTACGTTACATTCTTAAAAGGAAAAACGTGATTAGATGCGACATTATGTAACTAATATCGTGTACTTCCACTTTCGCATTTCCTTACAAGCAATCTCCAAGATTGTAGTCTTACAATGCAAAGATATTTCAATAGGAAGTCCCATAAGACTGAAGAAGCCTCTGAAGAACAAAGCACGAAACGAAGTAGAAAAGGGAGATGCAATAAGGTCTACAAAGATGGGAGACAAATTAATACTAATAAGAACGTTACTATACAAATTCATATGAAGACTGTGCAACAGTATTCAGCAAGCATCAACAAAGTGAGCAAACGACGCAAGGACGAACGTCAAATGAATAAATGAATAGGGCTACACATCAGTTCTAGTGGGAAAAATAAACTTTTGCACTTCCCTCAAGCAAACTGAACTCGATCCACCACATTTACAGCTAGAGATACTACAGTTTGAGCCACAAAAGAAGTGAGATGTGATCTTTAAAATAAAATAGCCTTAGTCTACGTTATTTTACGAACTATAAGCTGTAAAAAAAGTAATTTATATTATGAAAACTTCCTCTATTCGAGTATTTGCAACGAGTTAATGTCGATTTAGTTTACATTATATGGGAGCGCATTGAGTGATATTTAAGCAGTGCAATTAACAAAAAACTTACAAAAATAGTTATTAACTATTACTCTTGCATGACTGATTTATAACAGTTATTACCTTGCACAAAAAATTAATATTGCTCTTCTTACACAATTTTTGATTGCTATTGGTCTTTATTGATTATACCGGGACATCACTTTATTTGTACTTGCATTTTTATTGTACCTGCGTTTCTGAATGTACTTGACTCCCACCCCTTTCACTAATGTTCTTGCTCCCGTCAGCCACACAAACTTACGGCCGCTGTTGCATTTGAAGTCTGCTAGCAGTGAAGTAAACAGTACAGAGTATAGTGTGTTTCAGATATGTTTGCGTTTTCCATAGAAGGAAGAGCCTATATTACTGAAGCTTATTTCCAGGGGCAGGTATTTATGGAGATTAATTTTATCATTTGTGTTTTTTTAATATTGGTGTTGGCGGAGATTGTTGGAGATTGATTTGTACTCTTGTTGGATATTAATGGAAATTTTAGAAAACACAGTTATTTTGAAATTGGAGTATTAACTCAGTATAAATATTACTTTCCAAATAATTAACATTAAAGGTTCGTTGTATTCTGATAAAGCAGCGGTATGGCCAATAGACAATAGTTGTTGGATTGAGACTGTATTTAACACACATTCATTAAAAAAAAAAAAAAAAACTTGCAGCCCTCAAATTAACACTTTCAAATTATTAGTGAAATGTTGAATTCTCCATCTTTTGAGTTCACTAATGTAATCAGAACACCTGGAATAACACGTAATGTAGCCTACTTGGATGTGTAACAAATTCAAACAAAAAGAAAGTCCGAAAAAAGAACTCAGGATACGAAATTCGCTATAAAACGACACAATAATAATAATAATTCGCGAATGTTTTCATATTTCGCTATTAGAACTCTATTTCGCGATTTGTCGTGATTGTTTTATCCGCATATTGTTAATCATAATCACTTAATTCGTAAAGATTAGTAAAAATCTATTGTATATCTATTATGTCGTGATTTTCGCGATCTCCGTAAATACCCTCCCCTGCTTATTTCGGTGTGTAACATGACTCAATAACTTTATTTGTGTGGACCGAGCAGGAGTGAAGATTAGAGTTGCCGAAAGTACGGTAATATGCTAAATAAAGTAGCCATTTATAATGAATAAAACCGCCTGAAAAAGTAAAATGACGTAAAAGTAATGATCAAACTGAAAATCCTAATATCGTATTTCCCTGTAACATAAATGGATACACTACTTTTCTCTCCTCCTATAACTAGTAAAATGATTTGTTTACATATTGCAGTAGTAACACCAAACTCCTGTAATGGAAGGGGGGTAACAGTATTTCCGAGTATAGCCAGGTTAATGTTAAAAATATTGGTAAAAATAAAGTGATGTCCCTGTAGTATTGTCGTCTGATCATACTTCATCGCCTACAACAACTTTCTTTCTTCCATCCATAACAATCTCTCATAATTTTTCACAATAATTTCTTACTACTGAACCATATTTTTACAACAGTTTATATTCATTCCATTCACCTAACATATTAATTTTGATCTCTTAAATGTTGGCTTGTAGCCCAGTCACTATTTTCCTTAATGCTCTTTTTCAGAAGTAGGCTACGGGTGTATTAAATATTTTTAGTTGTAGTTTCAATCATTCATAGCGTTATGCCCAAGGGCATGTCTTTCACTGCAAACCCAGCTTTCCTATTTTCTGCTACCTCTTAGTCTCCATATGTCTTCTTCTGCCACGAACTCTTCTCCCGTTGACTATTCTTTCCAGTGTATCCTTCAGTAGGCAATTTCTTCTCAGCCGGTAACCCAACCAATTCCTTTCCCTCTTCCTGATCAGTTTCAGCATCATTCTTTCTTCGCCCACTCTTTCCAACTCAGCTTCGTTTCTTATTCTGTCTGTCCACTTCCATATCCACATCCACATTTCAAATCCTTCTATTCGCTTCTCTTCACTTCGTCGTAATGTTCCTGTTTCTGCCCCATACAATGCCACACTCTACACAAAGCATTTCACTAATCTCTTTCTTAGTTCTTTTTCCAGAGATTCGCATATTACTGACAACATGAGAATGACTACTGAAGTGGAAAGCTGCGGGAAATGATGAAGAGTAAAAGAAAGAACCTCGAGAAAAATCCTCATAAACCAAGGATTTGTCAACCATAAATATGACTCCAGCATAGATTGTTCGAACACAGACCCGCAATCATTGTAAACTACATTTTATACTGCTCTGCCAACTAACAAGCAAACATTCTCACGGGGTCAGATAAAAAAGTTATTTTTTTTCCTTCCACCATGTTAATAATGTCAAAACAAGTGCTTGTATAAATTTTTGTCACTTGAGTGCAATTACGAGGGCTGTAAAAAATAAAGTTAGCCTGGGGCCGTTTACGGAAAGAAAACACAATTTCATTGGAAAAATTTATTGGAACAGATAGAACTGTTGAGCTATTTTTCAACATATTTCCCACCGGAATTGAGACATTTGCCATACCATGGGATCGACAGAGAGGTGCAAACGGCTGTCAAACGCTGGCTCCGATCCCAGGCGGCAGACTTCTAGGATACAGGGATACAAAAGTTGATCCCCTGACTGAGGTTCTGGCTGATATGAACATCTATCAGGCAGTACATTTCACTTGATGGTATGTGTCAGAGAAATAATTGTTTGTATGCATCTGAAGTCTGACTAGTGTAATACGTAGCTAGTCGGCGATATATGTAATGGAGAGGGAAAGAATCTGCCAATCCTACCCAATTATTTCCTGGCCTAGTTGCCTCATAAGTGGTGCCTTCTTGATACCACTTTGTGAGGTTCAGACCTTTCTTCGGACAGTTGATTAAACAACATTGTGGAAGAAAAAAATAACTTTTTTATCTGCCCCATGAACATGTTTTCTTGTAAGTTACCTGTGAATTTCGAACTGGCGACTCAAGGTCAAGCACGTGTACTTACCCCAATCCTGGACTAACTCCTCGTCTAAAGTCAGCTGGGACAGCCGGAATTATCAGTGCTTCAGTTCATAGTTTTCAGTTCAGTGACTCGTGCGTGGTTTGTACTTTTGTACGTGACCTTGATCCGCCATTTCGAAATCCATAAATAATCCACGGCGATTGCCAAGGGACAAATTAAAAAATATATATTGCCGATTTTGAATCAATAGTCATTTGTGTTACTGTTCCAAATAAACATCCTTTAATGTTCACGTAACACCATCTCTCGAAATGTTGTCCTGGCTCCGTCTAGAAGATCGTAGGAAAATCCACTGTCTTTCCCTTCTCTTTCACATATTGCATTATTCCACTCCTGTGTATCTTGCGTCTCGTTTTCAAAATGTATCCACCCACCATAATCTAGACACACGATCATAACACTCCTCAATATTATCCATTCCCTCCCACCGAACATCCTCATATTCATCTTCTTTCACTGTGGCTGTTCCTCGGCTTTGGAATTCCCTACCGAGTAATGTCAGGGACTGTCAGACATCAAACCAATTTAAGAATAGGCTATCGAAATATTTTTCTAACAATTCTTGTTAACAATAATAGCTGTTTCAGGTTTCTCAATGTGTAATGGATATATATATCACAGACAAATATCTAAATTCTCATTATTATTATTATTATTATTATTATTATTTCTTACCAACGTTTATTATTGTCAGACTAACATTACTTATCCAACTTTCATTATTTACTTTCATGTTGTTTCATGGTCTAGATATTAATATAATAATTATGTAAGCAATTGTATTCAATTAGAATTAGAGTCTGGCTGGGCGGAAGAGAAGGCCTACTGGCCTTAGCTCTGCCAGATTAAATAAATAAATTATTATTATTATTATTATTATTATAACTATTTTTACCAATGTTTATTATTGTCACGCTAACATTAATTATCCAACTTTCATTATTTACTTTCATATTGTTTCATAGTGTAGATATTAATGTAATAATTATGTAAGCAATTGTATTCAATTAGAATTAGAGTCTGGCTGGGCGGAAGAGAAGGCCTACTGGCCTTAGTTCTGCCATATTAAATAAATTATTACTTACTTACTTACAAATGGCTTTTAAGGAATCCGAAGGTTCATTGCCGCCCTCACATAAGCCCGCCATCGGTCCCTATCCTGTGGAAGATTAATCCAGTCTCTATCATCATACCCTCAAATCCATTTTAATATTATCCTCCCATCTACGTCTCGGCCTCCCTAAAGGTCTTTTTCCCTCCGGTCTCCCAACTAACACTCTATATGCGTTTCTGGATTCGCCCATACGTGCTACATGCCCTGCCCATCTCAAACGTCTGGATTTAATGTTCCTAATTATGTCAGGTGAAGAATACAATGCGTGCAGTTCTGTGTTGTGTAATTTTCTCCATTCTCCTGTAACTTCATCTCGCTTAGCCCAAAATATTTTCCTAAGCACCTTATTCTCAAACACCCTTAACCTACGTTCCTCTCTCAAAGTGAGAGTCCAAGTTGCACAACCATACAGAAGAACCGGTAATATAACTGTTTTATAAATTCTAACTTTCAGATTTTTGGACAGCAGACTGGATGATAAGAGCTTCTCAACCGAATAATAACACGCATTTCCCATATTTATTCTGCGTTTAATTTCCTCCCGAGTGTCATTTATATTTGTTACTGTTGCTCCAAGATACTTGAATTTTTCCACCTCTTCGAAGAATAAATCTCCAATTTTTATATTTCCATATCGTACAATATTCTGGTCACGAGACATAATCATATACTTAGTCTTTTCGGGATTTACATCCAAACCGATCGCTTTACTTGCTTCAAGTAAAATTTCCGTGTTTTCCTTAACCGTTTGTGTATTTTCTCCTAACATATTCACGTCATAAATAAATTATTATTATTATTATATTACTATTATTATTAATTATTATTAAAAATTATTATATTTCACTGGCATCATTCCGGGTTAAAATTGACCACTACATTGAGAATAGCCCTCGTATGTCGCTACACTTGAATCACGTATTTCGAAATTAAAGATGAGAACTTGAAAATCCTCTACTTTTCCAACCGCACCGGCAGTTGGCCCTTCAGACGCGATAGCATCTCCTTGCTCCCATCACAGGGCCCAACTGTCTTTCTGCATGCGGCACGGAACACGTAGCGGGCGGGGAAGGGTGGAGCATTTCTGGCTGCTGCTTTTTTTGGGGCGAACACAGTAACGTTATATACACGAGATAAGAAGGAATTGCCGCAGCAATTAAGTTAAGACTAGAGGTGGGTTCTGGGCTAATCTACAGCTCACGTCATGCGAGCGGGGCCGTGAGCAGTGACGGATCGCGGTAAAGCGCTTCTAACAACAATTAGGGACGCATTAATGAGTTGTTACTTACTGCAGAGATCTCACAACGTTTATGATATCGTAAAGCTACCAATTGGATTTTTTGGCAGAAACAATCAATGTAAAAATAGTAAAATTTTGAGGAGGAACAAAAGACAGTGTAAATGTGACGATAATATCTTCATACATTTTGTTCATAAGACAGAAACAATACTGCAGAAGTGTTTTTATTGAAAATTAAAAATTACGTCCTTAAAAAAATAAAAACATCTTGACAATGATTCTTTTGCCTGAAATAAACACTTACAAAAAAAAAAAAAGAATCGTATTTATTTACTTCCTGAAACAAAATGTATCGTTACACTTTGTAGCCATACTTATCATTATGCTCTTATGCATTCCTCTACCATATTTCAGGCAAATATTTTT
Organism: Periplaneta americana; assembly: GCF_040183065.1. Taxonomy (NCBI): domain Eukaryota; kingdom Metazoa; phylum Arthropoda; class Insecta; order Blattodea; family Blattidae; genus Periplaneta; species Periplaneta americana. The sequence continues at coordinate 152,250,025 of NC_091129.1, read as the reverse complement.
AATAGTGTACTTTAGTTAGCCATGGACTTCACTAGCCTTCATATAGGACTTCCTTACTTACTGGCTTTTAAGGAATCCGGCGGTTCATTGCCGCCCTCACATAAGCCCGCCATTGGTCCCTATCCTGAGCAAGATCAATCCAGTCTCTATCATCATATCCCATCTCCCTCAAATCCATTTAATATTATTCTCCCATCTACGTCTCGGCCTTCCCTAAGGTCTTTTTCCCTTCGGCCTCCCACCTAACACTCTATATGCATTTCTGGATTCGCCCATATGTGCTACATGCCCTGCCCATCTCAAACACCTGGATTTAATGTTCCTAATTATGTCAGGTGAAGAATGCAATACGTGCAGTTCTGTGTTGTGTAACTTCCTCCATTCTCCTCTAACTGAAACAAACACTTACAAAAAAAAAATCGTATTTACTTCATGAAACAAAATGTATCGTCATACTTTGTAACCATACTTATTATACCGTTATGCATTCCTCTACCACATTTCAGGCAAACATTTTTAATAGTGTACTGTAGTTAGCCATGGACTTCACTAGCCTTCATATAGGACTTACTTACTAGTTTTTAAGGAACCCGGAGGTTCAATGCCGCCCTCACATAAGCCCGCCATAGTTCCCTATCCTGAGCAAAATCAATCCAGTCTCTATCATCATATCCCACCTCCCTCAAATCCATCTTAATATTATCTTCCCATCTACATCTCGCTTCCCCAAAGGTCTTTTTCCCTTTGGCCTCCCACCTAACACTCTATATGCATTTCTGGATTCGCCCATACGTGCTACATGCCCTGCCCATCTCAAACGTCTGGATTTAATGTTCCTAATTATGCCAGGTGAAGAATACAATGCGTGCAGTTCTGTGTTGTGTAACTTTCTCCATTCTCCTGTAACTTCATCCCTTTTAGCCCCAAATATTTTCCTAAGCACCTTATTCTCAAATACCCTTAACCTATGTTCCTCTCTCAAAGTGAGAGTACAAGTTTCACAACCATAAAGAACAACCGGTAATATAACTGTTTTATAAATTCTAACTTTCAGATTTTTTGACAGCAGACTGGATGATAAAAGCTTCTCAACAGAATAATAACAGGCATTTCTCATATTTATTCTGTGTTTAATTTCCTCCCGAGTAGCATTTATATTTGTTATTGTTGCTCCCAGGTATTTGAATTTTTCCACCTCTTCAAAGGATAAATTTCCAATTTTTATATTTCCATTTCGTACAATATTCTGTTCAAGAGACATAATCATATACTTAGTCTTTTAGGGATTTACTTCCAAACCTATCTCTTTTCTTGCTGCAAGTAAAATATCCGTGTTTTCCCTAATCGTTTGTGACCACCATCATCAGTGTAGTGCGGACTCTTCTCCATCTGTCTGTAGAAGAGTCTACTTTCCGGCTTCTAAAGAAATGCACTTCGTCGGTTTATGTATTGCAGCTTTGCTGCTGGAAGTGCAGTCCTCTTAAAAAATGCCTGACATTGCTTGCAAGCAAAAACAACCACTGTCATCTGACTACAGTTGTTATCAAGAGAAAGCTAACGATATCGATCGTTTCTACAGAAGTACCAATATTTCATGGCCGTCTAACTCCACGACAATGACAGTTTTCAAAGAAGCTGCGAAACACTGTATGTTGCAAACATTAAAAAGAAATTCGCACCAGCAAAATCGTAACTTTCTCTTGGAAATAATACTCACTAACACATATCGGTGATAGATTGGGCGCTCCATTAGCGGAATCTGCTCTTATTTGAAATTTGTCTGTAGATATGATGATTGAGAAGTGTCTAAAATTATTATCTCTTTGGTGCTTTCGAGTTATAAATCCATATTACCCGACCATTCTGTTTGTGGAACGACAGTTGCTCGCACTAATACACAGCGCATCGCTGTTATGTCATCTGTGCAGTACGATCGCTTTCTCTTCTAGTCGCAGACTATGTTTCTTCTCTCGCATAGAGTAACAACATAAAATTGCAGCGCCGCTATTCACGTTTCACATAGAAAATGGTAAATCTAGTACATTGGATTTTTCATAATTATCTCATATAATCCTCACTCTCGTTAGGATTTTGTACAAAATAAATACATATTTATCACAATGCAGAAAGGCTTTCCTTGTCATTTCCATATATGTTAACAAGAAAGTCAGATTTGTCAATATTCTCCTCTTCCGAATAATTTAAGCTTCTTGAATGAATAAAATTCAAGACAGTACAAAAAAAAAGTGGCAAAGATACAAACCGTAGAAAACAAAGCTTTCTTGTGCGATTAGTAATGTAATATTAGACATGTTGCACATCTATGGGAGAAGATAGTCTGTAAATAAAAGTACTACGAGACTTAGCCTACCATTTTTCTCAGTGGATTGTGTCAGAGACATAGTCTCTTTATTTTGGAAAAACTAATTTTCAGAGATATTGACACTTAAATAAAAAAAAAAAGTCTGATCAATTGTCGATCTATTACGCCGAAAACCGCACTGATGATCCCCAATAATTTCATCTACGTACGGAGTTAATCTTCTCAAAAGAATATTGGACAAAATTTTGAACGACGTCAACAAAAGTGATATTCCTCGAAAGTTACCACAGTTGGTTTTGTCCCCCTTTTTAAAAATAGGTACAATTATGGACTCCTTCCATTGTTCTGGTACAATTTCCTTCTCCCAAATAGCAACTACAAGTTTATAAATTTCGCTATATAATGCACTTCCACCCTCTTGCTGGAATTTGATCGATACCTGGAGACTTGTACTTTTTCAGATTTTCTATCGCAATTTCGATTTCTGAAAGCGTGGGTTCGGGTATAAATGGCTCAGCAGTTTGTATTTCAATTTCGTCCCGATCATTTCTATTTGGCCTATGTACATTTAGTAGTTGCGCAAAATAGTTTTTCCATCTGTTTAGGATTGATGGAGAGTCTGCAAGCAAGTCACCATTCTCATCCTTGATCACGTTTACCCTTGGCTCCGTTCTTAAATTCCTTTTTACCCTTGGATTTGAGGGAGGTGGGGTGTGATGACAGAGACTGGATTAATCTTGCACAGGATAGGAACCGATGGCGGGCTTATGTGAGGGCGGCAATGAACCTTCGGGTTCCTTAAAAGCCATTTGTAAGTAAGTAAGTAAGTATTGACACTTAAATCTTTTTTATGTCCAGTCTTCAATTATCAATCCCGGAGTGAGATAAGTGACCTACAGGCTTGGAGCTCACATTAATAGTTTAATCAGTCCTAGCCCTAGTGCACTAGAGCTTCCTTCTGAGTACAGAATGGAACACATAGCGTTTATTTCGAGTGCTGCATCTGCCATTCCATCCAGACACATGACAATGTCTTTTATAAGCGAAAGGAAAACAAACACGAAATACCTGAAGATGGGAACGTGCCCAACTCCCAATTATACCGTGTAGTAGAGCGTGTTACAAGACGCAAAGCGGGGAACTACGGTTCATTCCAAACGATGTGTCTTCTTCAGACAAGCAACCACTGTTCAGTCAAGAGTAGGGCTAGGATTCTTAGGTAAATAAATATATTATTTATCTTTATGTACACTGTAGTAGAAACTCGTAACTGTGTGTTAAGTTTCAGACAAGGTCACCTGATCATGTCTTTAAAATTTTATTTCACACTAGCCGTACCCGTGGGCTCCGCTGCACCCGTTAGAAATAAATATAAAGTAATTACATAATTAAAATAGGACATTTGATCCAGGGAACATTCGTGTTTGATAGAAGGATAAATCGTTTAATATGTTACTTAATTTAAATTGCATCCAAATAATTAAAATGCGATCATTTTGGTCCACAGACACTCATTTGGTGCAATGGCAATTCCTTTAACATGTTTCTTAATTTTTATTACATGGAACCATAGTTTAATGAAGATTGACATCGTTTAGATGATTTAATGTGTATACTTTATTTCACTTGTTATAGGTTTCCATTGAATTATGGTAATAACTTAATTTTAACCCTTGTTTTCTACGTATTCAGTAAATGGCGCTTGGCCCACTATGGTTCTGAACCCTTCAAATAACTTAAATTATATTATATAATATTACATATTATATTATATTATATATTATATTATATTATATTATATCAGAAGTTACTGTAATATCATTATAGCATTATGTCCATCTAGAGAAACTACACTTTCCAATGGTGAAATAATAATTAATTACACAAATCGGTTAATTTAGCTTCCGATATTACTTCATACAAACACAGAAACATTCTCTGTAGGCTATCTTTCATAGCTTTCGATTGTTGCTGTCCAAGGCCCCTTATAGATGAAATCATTTGTTTTTTAATTCTTTACACGGCCTTAGAAGGCAGTTATTTTAATTTTAAAACTCATTTATCTCATTAAATATCAGTCCTATCAAAATTTTTCAAGGAATAAAACTTATCGCAAATTATTTTTAAAGAAACTTTTGTTATGTAACATTTTTCACAAAAATCAATAATAAGCGAGATATTTCGATTTATTTAATTCAGGCCCCCTTATAACCCCCCCCCCCTTTAAATAATGTATTTTGAATGCCATATAGCCTAAAATCTAAGTTACAACGAACATAATTTATATTCCAATTTTCATCGAAATCCGTTCATCCATTATCGCGTGAAAAGGTAACAAACATACAGACAGACAGACATACAAACAAAAATTTCAAAAAAGCGATTTTCGGTTTCAGGGTGGTTAATTATATATGTTAGGATCAATTATTTTTGGAAAATCGAAAATTACCAGAAAAATGTCGGCTACAGATTTATTATTAGTACAGATAAAAACATATAATTTCATTTTTTTAAATGCAAATACATATTTTCAAATATTCACATAAAACGCATAAAAATGAGGTTTTTGTCAAATAATTTTCAATAAAACTTTCCATTTCAGATTAATCACCACCGAATGTTCAGTGCAGTTGCTCAGACGTGACAGCTGGTAACTGTTTCTCGGAATTGCCTATCTGTGGAATTGGAGTCTGCTCTCTCACCACGTGAAAAGAGCTGTCACCACTAAAAAAATATATACTGTAACTAACACATACAAACAATGATGTGTCATTTAGGAGTGCGTTGTAAGTTATCAAAACGCTGATTCACATAGAAATAATTTTATAAACATCAGCTGTCGCTGGTGTTAACGTTGAATTTCTATATTTCGTGTTTTGTTAAGCTATGCCAAAACAAGTGAAAATACATTTCTTACGACAAAGAATTGGAAATTATTCTATCAAATACCTTACTATAATAATACCGGACAGCTGTATACTAGCACCATTGGCGTGAGTGCGATATATCGCGGATCTGACATCCAGCGGAGAGGGATGGAATTACGTCCACATATACAAATATTAACATAGCAGGATTCGGACTATTGTTTAAAACGTGAGTTACTACTGGGTAATATGGAATTATATATGAAACACTTAAGAAATGTTGAATAGTATTTAATGTAAAATTATTACCTTATATCAGAGCTGCATATTATAAGAATATTGCATACTTCATATTACTTTCCGTAATTATTAATTGTTACATATTTTTTCTTTGCTTTAGTGAGACAAAATCAGTTCTGACATTAGGAATGTATTTACAATAATGCTTTATATACCCATTGCTGATAACTGCAAAAATAAAAATGGTAGTATTCTGATGCTTGCAATAATTATTAGTAAAGGCATGTAGACAACAATAAAACTGAATTCGCTAAAACCTTAAAATTTCCAATATATTTTAACTTCTATTCATTTATTAGGCCTAAATAAAAAAGCTAATTTTTATTGTTCTATCAACACAGAGACAAAGGCATTAGGCCTAACAACTAATTTTGTTGACTCACGTTTTATGAACTGTCGAAAATCGAAAGTACGATTTGGAGCAATTTGTAATGCTATAATTTTGTAGCAATTATAAACAGCACATATACACCCTGACATTTTAACACAGCACTAATTAATAAAACTATTAACAAGCCCAGCAACAATATACATTGCAGTTGATTACAGCTTGTTTCGCGAGTATCTCCACACCGGCAGGTAGGTAGCAGCACCAGCGTCGTTCGCACGCAAAACTGCTAGCTGTCCGGTATTATTATAGTAAGGTATTTGATTCTATCTTTACCACCGAGTTATGTTATTTAAAATTGACTGTAAGAGTACATTTGTAACAATCAGGAAATTTTTGCGACACCTTTCACACTTTGGACAAAAAACCTAAAAAAACCTATTTCACCTATTCCAATAACCTAAAATGGTAAAAGGTAAAGGTATCCCCGTAACATGCCTTGAAGGCACTTGGGTGGGCATGGAGGTAGAGCCCCATGCTTTCCATGACCTCGGCACTAGAATGAGGTGGTGTGGTCGGCACCACGCTCTGACCGCCTTTTACCCCCGGGAAAGACCCGGTACTCAATTTTATAGGAGGCTGAGTGAACCCCGGGGCCGTTCTGAAAGTTTGGCAACGAGAAAAAATCCTGTCACCGCCTGGGATCGAACCCCGGACCTTCCAGTCCATAGCCAGCTGCTCTGGACTTCTTGAAAACCTAAAAATCCGGTCCCTTGTTATGAGCAGTATATAACTTGAAAATATGAAGCAATTAAATTAAAACCGTAACAGTTAGTAAGGAACCACTTCGGTATAAATTGGAATTGCAAGGACAAAAAATAGAACAGGTGATAATTCTAAATTAATTGGGAGTAAAAATGAGAAGTAATGACCGAGAGCAATCTCAGTCAGGTAACAAGATAAAATGCCGTAAGAATTTCAGGACGTTTCAAGGATACAAAATGACAGAATAATTATGAGACAAGAAACTGAAGTCAGAACCTATAAGTTAAGTCGGTTATGTGGCCTGTCCTTACTTATGCTTATGTATCTAAAGCAGCCGTGGCGAAAATGTAATCGTGCGCCGAGCCACTGTGTAACCTGCAACGTGCATAGCACCTATAGAGGGAGGCGGACAACCGAAGGGGAAGTGAAGCAACTGTCTGAGTTATTAACGGATTTTCATTTTCCTTACGTCAAGCATTTATATATATATATATATATATATATATATATATATATATATATATAATTTTATACAGTATAAGGTTACAAACTAATGTTTAGTACGTGTAACGAAAGAAATGAATAAGAAAACATAGGACACATTATCACGACCTAAAATTAACTCTCTTCAGAATGTCTCTGCGACAGAATTTCAAAATCAGGAATTATGTCACTTACTGTCACTCGTAGTTGATCACGAAGGTATTTGTCTGTCAGTCGTGATCTAAATTTCGTTTTTACTATTTTCATTGTTGAAAAGAATTTTTCACAAACGTAAGTTGTAGCGAACGTGGCTTCAACAGAGCAAGCGAAAGAACGAAGCTTCGGATATTTATTTTTTAGCAAAGATTTGAAAAGTTCAACATTTGTCAAGTCCTTACATCTAGCTTTCATTTCGCATCACATTGTAAGTCTGTAAGTTCAAATTGAAGATCTAACCGCATTATTCGTACATCTGCTGAAAAAGAATCGACGTACAGAGATAATGGTGATGATGATGATGATAATAATAATAATAATAATAATAATAATAATAATACTTACTTACAAATGGCTTTTAAGGAACCCGAAGGTTCATTGCCGCCCTCACATAAGCCCGCCAGCGGTCCCTATCCTGTGCAAGATTAATCCAGTCTCTATCATCATACCCCACCTCCCTCAAATCCATTTTAATATTATCCTCCCATCTACGTCTCGGCCTCCCTAAAGGTCTTTTTCCCTCCGGTCTCCCAACTAACACTCTATATGCATTTCTGGATTCGCCCATACGTGCTACATGCCCTACCCATCTCAAACGTCTGGATTTAATGTTCCTAATTATGTCAGGTGAAGAATACAATGCGTGCAGTTCTGTGTTGTGTAACTTTCTCCATTCTCCTGTAACTTCATCCCGCTTAGCCCCAAATATTTTCCTAAGCACCTTATTCTCAAACACCCTGAACCTATGTTCCTCTCTCAATAATAATAAGAATAATAATAATAATAATAATAATAATAATAATAATAATAATAAAAATACTTAACCTTTTAATGTTTCATGAGTCACATGTAGTATAATGCCGTTTTATGTTATACAACCTTTTCCTCGCAATACTTCTGAACAAATCATACATTTAATATTCTCATCATATTGGCAAAAAAAAAAAAAAAAAAAAAAAAAAAAAAGCGTCCTCCGATCCTACTTGAAGCTTTCGTTTTTGTAGAGGTACATGGTTTCGAGAGAGACATTGCGATGATACGCCACTCGCAGGTCAAAGACAAATACAAATGGAAGGAGTTTGACTCCAGTGCGTGAGAGGGTGGGGGCTGGGGGAGGTAGGAATCGAGAGAAATGCATAGCTATCATTGAGAGCCACAATGTGCTCGCGAGTCACATATTCGCCACGGCTGATCTAAAGCATGAGCAGATACAACAAAAACTTAATAAATCCTGAAAACAATAGAAATAATACCTTAAGATAAGTATAGTGCGGAACACAAACTCGAACATGTTAGAAACCAGATTATTTATTAGAGAGTAACAAATAAAAGAATGATTGACAAAACGAAAAGTGGAATATAACTAGGATGACAGAATATGTGTTGTGGATCCCCATCACCACGGAATGACGCGTTCTCAGGTTGCGGATATAAAAAAACGGCCTCCAGATATGGAAGATATTCGTGAAAGTATTGAATAAGCAGTCACGGACATCCGATAAGGGGTAGTCTTTCAGCTTTGGGGTTGGACGGAGGGCTAACAACCCATCACCGTAAAAAAGAGCTTGTTACGAAACCCCAAAATAAGAATTTAGTTACATTATGGTTGTTCTTTATGGTTGTAAAACGTTGACTCTCACTTTCAGAGGGAAACAGAGGTTAAGGGTGTCTGTGAATAAGATGCTTAGGAAAATATTTGTGAATAAGAGAGATGAAGTTACAGGAGAATGGAGAAAGTTACACAACGCAGAACTGCACGCATTGTAGTCTTCACCTGACATAATTACAAACATTAAATTCAGACGTTTGAGACGGGCAGGGCATGTAGCACCTATGGGCGAATTCAGAAATGCGTATAGAGTGTTAGTTGGGAGGCCTGAGGGGGAAAAAGATCCTTGGGGAGGACGTAAGGTGAAGGATAATATTAAAATGGATTTGAGAGAGGTGGGATATTTTTTTTTAATTAGTGAGTTATTTTACGACGCTGTATCAACATCTAGGTTATTTAGCGTCTGAATGAAATGAAGGTGATAATGCCGGTGAAATGAGTCCGGGGTCCAGCACCGAAAGTTACCCAACATTTGCTCGTATTGGGTTGAGGGAAAATCCCAGAAAAAAAAAACAACGAGGTAACTTGCCCCGACCGGGATTCGAACCCGGGCCATCTGGTTTCGCGGCCAGACGCGCTGACCGTTACTCCACAGGTGAGGTGGGATATGATGTTAGGGACAGGATTAATCTTGTTCAGGATAGGGACCGATGGCGGGCTTATGTGAGGGCGGAAATGAACCTCCGGGTTCCCTAAAAGCCGTTTATTAGTAAGTATGACAGAAGAATGAAGTGTGAAGACTGTCAGGGACAATTCACCAACAGGTATACTCTTTCCAGCTAAAGATTGAAGTAAATGTAAATAAATGCACGTGTCTTAATGGTTCCTGATTGGCTATTGGACGCACAACGCCTCCAAACTCATCCTTGTCATCTTCTTCCTCACATTAAAATAGTTCCTTCTAAAATAATAAAATGTATAGTATACATGGAATACGAGTGAATTAAACATGCTTATAAGAACACTTTCTTACGATTTAAACAATATGTTTATATTAGTAGTTTCAGACATTGCGTGTTAAATCATTGTAACGTATATTATGGCAACGCGCATGCGTAATAGGCATTAAATCCCTCCCAAGGTGACTTGCAGCTTCACAGAGCACATCAGCACGGCTGGTATAACACAGTGCGAGATTCAGTGTTGTCAACCTCAAATAAATTTCTGTAGAATTAAAGAAATTCTCTTCTCTTCAAAGAATAACATTTAATCACGAATCTACAGAAAATTAAAATTCACTATTCCCAGTAGAGAAATAATAAATATTAACCCTCTGTGAGCATTTTACGGGTTAGTTCAATGAATGTGTTGAAATGTCTGCAATATATCAGACGGTGGCTGCCCTGCGTGCTCAATTGCTGAAAATAATGCGCCCTGGTGGCTGCTTTGGTAGCTAGCTTGCGATTGCGGAGTAATACATTTCGGCTTTGTTTACGTCTACTTCAATCTTTAGTTGGAAATAGTTTAGAAACATCCCGGGACGGCCTTGGCAAAGATGTTCTGATTCTCACTGGATACGAAGAAGAAGAAGAAGAAGAAGAAGAAATGTAGATGCTAGACAAGGCTAGATTGTACGAAGTACCGGCAGTCGAACACGGCCTTCTCTTAGCGCAGAACTAACAAAGTCGTTCTCCTGCCCATCTCACTACAATGTCCGGGAATTGAAGCACTAGTTTCCAAGATAACGAGTGGAAGTAGACTATAACTACAGTTCCATTGTCCAGTTTCTCTAATTATATTTCTTCTTCACAGCTTGAAAACAACCTGCACAGCATAACGTCAACATTTACACCGTTACAGCACAACAGCTGTACAGAAAAGCATCTGCCAACAGCAAGGACAGCTGGCGTAGGATTCCTGACATACGAACTTCGATCCACGAGATCAACAATTGTGACCCACATTTTTAGTGTTTTTTCCTCAGTACATTTAAGCGTACATAAGAAAGACTGCACCTCACATTTCTTTTACGCGCAAATTCGACCAAGATGTTGACTTCATTGAGTATTTATTGTTATGTTATCAGTACCAAAAAGAAAGTATATGATTATGTCTCGTGACGGGAATAATGTACGAAATGGAAATATACAAATTGGAAATTTATCTTTTGAAGAGGTGGAGAAGTTCAAATATCTTGGAGCAATAGTAACAAATATAAATGATACTCGGGAGGAAATTAAATAACCTACAGAATAAATATTGGAAATGCCTGTTATTATTCGGTTGACAAGCTTTTATCATCCAGTGTGCTGTCAAAAAATCTGAAAGTTAGAATTTATAAAACAGTTATACTACCGGTTGTTCTTTATGGTTGTGAAACTTGACTCTCACTATGAGAGAGGAACATAAGTTAAGGGTGTTTGAGAATAAGGTGCTTAGGAAAATATTTGGGGCTAAGAGGGATGAAGTTATATGAGAATGGAGAAAGTTACACAACGCAGAACTGCACGCATTGTATTCTTCACCTAGCATAATTAGGAACATTAAATCCAGACGTTTGGGATGGGCAGGGCATGTAGCACGTATGGGCGAATCCAGAAATGCATATAGAGTGTTAGTTGGGAGGCCGGAGGGAAAAAGACCTTTAGGGAGGCCGAGACGTAGGTGGGAAGATAATATTAAAATAGATTTGAGGGAAGTGGGATATGATAGAGAATGGATTAATCTTGCTCAGGATAGGGACCAATGGCGGGCTTATGTGAGGGCGGCAATGAACCTCCGGGTTCCTTAAAAGCCAGTAAGCAAGTAGTATCAGTACCAAAATGCTTAAAAGCATTGAGAGCTTGAAGATAAACAAATTGAAAAGAATATTAAAGGTTCACAACTTTTATGTCCATTCATTTCATTACCAGATAAACAAATGTAGGCACAGAATCATCCTTTGCCACGTCACCAGAACGTTTTCTATTGAGCTCTGACTGTGAAAAGTAGAAGAAATAAATAATTATTCAAGTACTGTATCTGTAGGGTCACAGACAAGGGAACTGGGGCATTTTAATCTCAGTTTTAACCGACAGATAACTGAAACATTTCGAGCGGTATTGTAGCGTCTTCATACATCGTAGTGGAATGTAATGCGGGTGGCAGCGCTGTCTGGGGACTATTAACCTACAGTCGCGCCCGAAACTGCAGCAGCTTCCGGCTTAATTAAGAGACGCCCGAATAAATAACGAGCAGCACTGGATTCAGTTAAGATGTTAATATTATGGCTGCGAGACAGCGCCTTAGTTGGGGATATGGCAGCCAATTGTGGGCGCAGCAGGGGTGTGAACTGCGAAATTGAGGTTACAGCTCCGTGTCTATACTCACTGTATACTAGTACAGATTTACTGTCATACAGGGACATCATTTTATTTTTACTAACATTTCTAATATTCACTTGGCTATACCTTTGAATTAACGGATCGAGAACCGGAAACACCGTTTGCTATCCCCTTCCACGACTGGAGTTCGATGATACTGGCGTAAAACACAAACAAATCACTTTAATAGGTATAGGAGGGAAGAAAAGTAGTTCATCCATTTACGTAAACTAGGAAATATCGCGATTTTGAGTTTGATAATTTTCATTAGGTGTTTGTTTAATTAAAATATAGTACTGTATTAACAATACGTGTTTTTATTCACGAACTGAGCTATCCATGCGAACATATTCATTATGCAGTGTATATTATACTGTCTAAAGCACATTAGCGTACAATATAGAGAATGAAGTTAAATTGAAAAATAATCATAATATGGATATTTAAATACATTTTTGAAAATGGTGGCCGTTCATTATTCGCACTATAGACTAATGTACCTAATTCCAATTACCAGTTTCGTCCTCCGTACTAGTAACTCATATTGAAATAATTCTGTACCTACTCTATAAAAAAGTACCTTACGTATTGTAAATTCAATCTTCACTTCTGCCCGACCCGCACAGATAAAATTACTCAGACATACTATCTACTGTCCATCCAAGTGGTTATGTCGCAGGATCGTAGAAAGGGGGAAAATCACGTGACAGTTAATTGCTCAACAAGTCCCTTTTATTTAAGTTATTTTAAACAGTTGTATAATATTACGTAGACGTCCAATTCTTAACAGAAATTATTGTTTTCAGAAAATATCTAAGACAACCCAGTCACTAGCCCTTAAAGAGGGGCGAGCAGAAACAAGTGGGGGAAATCGGGATGTGACGTAGGCAAAAGGACCTGTGCGAAAATATGATTCAATATTGAAAACTCTTTCGTCACTGGAAAACGCGAACATATTTCTGAAACATACTACTGTATACTCACTAACTCACTGCAGTCTTGGTTCTGTGTGCAGGACACTTGGAACGTCATAATTAGAAGAGGTGGGAGTGAAGTACAGTCAAAAACTCAGGTACAATAAAAATTGAAGTAAAAATAAAATGATGTCCCTGTATATCTGTTGCCGGGAGGAAAAAGGTCTTAAGTAAAAATTTTATACTTTTCAGGAGAGCAGTAGAAAGATTGAAATTGGTGTCAATTACAGATTTTTTCTAGTTAAGAGGTTTATCCTGGATATTATTTGTTTATACTGCTTCTAAAATAGGCAATGTTGCTCATTTAACAACTTTCTTGATCATTTCCAAAAATACCCGCACTTAAGCCCTTTTAAGACTAGAGCCCTAACTGAGTAGAAGGGACTATTTAAACATAAAACGTTTTTCATATCAAAATAAATGAGAAATGTAAATTATTAGGAATGCAAAATGGGTCCTAAACAATTATAGGACTGTTTACCCTGGTGCTTGAAGTTTTAAAAGGAAAGGGCATCAGTATGTGATAAAATGGCTAACATACAAGTTAGACCTTTTTAACAGGGAAGCATGGAAAGTAAACATGTGATGGTCTGTAAGGAATAAAGCATTACAAATTCTTAAGTCCTTTATTCTGTGTGTGCTCGATCTAACTTCAGATATCCTCTACGCCTACTTATATAACCCCAAAAAGTTTCACTTTCATATCATCAATAAAGCATTAGTCTTATAATTAGTGACAAATACATCATGACATTCACTATAATAATATTTCATTTTTAATGGTAATAATGTCATATCCAATACACAGACAGCTGTACTCAGAAAATTACACAGCAGAGAATCTTCTTCTTAAACCGGAAGTAGAAAAAGCTAGGTAATGGTAATACCACAGTCTAATACATGTATTACACTGTTGTAATACCATTATTGAGTTCTTAGTATATGGTTATCTTCACATACCAAGTTTCATGTCACTGAACCACATGCCTCAAAAGTTATTTAGTTGGTGCGGGACTTTTAACTAACTCTGTATATAAGATTAATACGTACACATTTTGGAAACTTTATTTTCAACTTCCTATCATCGACCAGTTCTGTTTTCTCCATCGTTCGAATTGTCTTTCATAAAAAATATATCAGAGCTGACAAGACGCGTCTGGTCCCACTAGAGTTATGATATTAGCCACAGCATATCGGGAAAGCGTCTCCATGTGTGATTTGATCCGTTCACAGTATATGTTTGTCTATCTGTGAGCTGTTGACCAAACCGGAAGTGTCTGCCGAATCCAACACAAGGAGAGTCGTCTTACAAACCAATCTCTTAATCACTACCCTTCGTATAAAGTAATGTCGGCAACTTACTAGTACGCTCGTATTACGGATAGGAGACCGCTCCATTACATGTGTACTGCACAATTCGCGTTTATATAGTATTATTAGGCTACGCGTAACATTCGGAAGAGATAACAATTGTGCAAGTGTTGCAAATTTTTTGTTACGTATACAGCAATTTCCTTTCATACGTAGCCTAACTTACATATTTTTCTACCAAATGAGACCTACTTAAATTATCTAACCGTATGTAGCTATTTATACTCAAACCCATACTTTCTGAACTCGAAATTGCGATAGAAAATCTGAAAAATTATGTCTCTAGGTATCGACCAAATTCCAGCAGAATTAATACAAGCGGGTGGAAGCACATTTCTAAGAAATAGGTTTGGAAGTAAATCCCTAAAAGACAAAGTATACGATTGCCTCGTGACGAGAATATTGTACGAAATGGAAATATAAAACTTGGAAATTTATCTTTTGAAGAGGTGGAAAAATTCAAATACCTGGGAGCAACAATAACAAGTAAAAATGATACTCGAGAGGGAATTAAACATAGAATAAAAATGAGAAATGCCTGTTATTATTCGATTGAGAAGCTTTTATCATCCAGTCTGCTGTCAAAAAATCTGAAAGTTAGAATTTATAAAACAGTTATATTACCGGTTGTTCTTTATACAGTTGTGAAACTTGGAACATAGGTTAAGGGTGTTTGAGAATAAGGTGCTTAGGAAAATATTTGGGGCTAAGATAGATGAAGTTACAGGAGAATGGAGAAAGTTACACAACACAGAACTGCACGCATTGTATTCTTCACCTGACATAATTAGAAACATTGAATCCAGACGTTTGAGATGGGCAGGGCATGTAGCACGTATGGGCGAATGTAGAAATGCATATAGAGTGTTAGTTGGGAGGCCGGAGGGGAAAAGACGTTTGGGGGAGGGCGAGACGTAGATGGGAATATAATATTACAATGAATTTGAGGGAGGTGGGATATGATGATAGAGACTGGATTAATCTTGCTCAGGATAGGGACCAATGGCGAGCTTATGTGAGGGCAGCAATGAACGTCCGGGTTCCTTAAGAGCCAGTAAGTAAGTAGTAGAAACTGCACTTTGTGTTCTGCTAGCGGCAGCGACCACACCATGTTGAAAATACCAATTGTCGTCCGATCTCGTCAACTTGTACACACACTCTCGACTTCCGCCAAATTACACTCTACAGTTTGATCCTATAGCAACGGTATTTTTTGAGTTCGAGCCCCGAAAATGTGTAATTGTTTATTACAGGTATAGATAATTGAAGGAAAAATCTAAAAATCTGTATAACTATGTTCGACTTCCGCCAAGTTATAGTGTGCAGTTTAGACCCAGTGACGGCATTATTTTCTGAGTTCTAGCCCCGAAAGTATATAATGAATTTTTATGGTAATTAATTGTGAAGATAAGTCTGAAACCCTGTTGATTTAATGAATGACAGTATTGCTCCAGTCTATCCGGTGGGTATAGTGTTCGAACTATATAACGGAAGTAATGTTATCAATTGAGAGATCAGGATCAGATTAGTTTGGAGTATACAATTATGTAGAAAACACGTGATTTCTTGCACATTGTTGTGCACTAATAGGTAGTATATTTGGAACTAACATTCCTTTCAGTTCTAAATACAGACCGTTTATCTATCTGTCTGTCTGCCTGCCTGCCTGCCTGCCTGCCTGCCTGTCTGTCTGTCTGTCTGTCTGTCTGTCTGTCTGTCTGTCTGTCCATCCATCCATCCGTCTATCTATCTATCTATCTATCTATCTATCTATCTATCTATCTATCTATCTATCTATCTATCTATCTATCTATCTATCTATCTATCTATCTATCTATCTATCTATCTATCTATCTATCTATCTATCTATCTATCTATCTATCTATCTATCTATCTATCTATCTATCTATCTATCTATCTATCTATCTATCTATCTATCTATCTATCTATCTATCTATCTATCTATCTATCTATCTATCTATCTATCTATCTATCTATCTATCTATCTATCTATCTATCTATCTATCTATCTATCTATCTATCTATCTATCTATCTATCTATCTATCTATCTATCTATCTATCTATCTATCTATCTATCTATCTATCTATCTATCTATCTATCTATCTATCTATCTATCTATCTATCTATCTATCTATCTATCTATCTATCTATCTATCTATCTATCTATCTATCTATCTATCTATCTATCTATCTATCTATCTATCTATCTATCTATCTATCTATCTATCTATCTATCTATCTATCTAATCTATCTATCCATCTAATCTATCCATCCATCCATCTAATCTATCCATCCATCTAATCTATCCATCCATCCATCCATCCATCTAATCTATCCATCCATCTAATCTATCCATCCTTCCATCTAATCTATCCATCTACCTATCCATCCATCTACCTATCCATCTATCCATCTATCCATCTATCCACCTATCCACCTATCCACCTATCTATCTATCTATCTATCTATCTATCTATCCATCCATCCATCCATCCATCCATCCATCCATCCATCCACCCACCCACCCACCCACCCACCCACCCACCCACCCACCCACCGATCTATCTATCTATCTATCTATCTATCTATCTATCTATCTATCTATCTATCTATCTATCTATCTATCTATCTATCTATCTATCTATCTATCTATCTATCTATCTATCTATCTATCTATCTATCTATCTATCTATCTATCTATCTATCTATCTATCTATCTATCTATCTATCTGTCTGTCTGTGTCTGTCTATCTCTATCTATATCTATCCACCTATCCATCTATCTATCTATCTATCTATCTATCTATCTATCTATCTATCTATCTATCTATCTATCTATCTATCTATCTATCTATCTATCTATCTATCTATCTATCTATCTATCTATCTATCTATCTATCCATCCATCCATCCATCCATCCATCCATCCATCCATCCATCCATCCATCCATCCATCCATCCATCCATCCACCCACCCACCCACCCACCCACCCACCCACCCACCCACCCACCCAGCCATCCATCCACCCACCCACCC
This sequence comes from Periplaneta americana, assembly GCF_040183065.1. Lineage (NCBI taxonomy): Eukaryota > Metazoa > Arthropoda > Insecta > Blattodea > Blattidae > Periplaneta > Periplaneta americana. Next base: position 152,232,426 of record NC_091129.1, on the reverse strand, counting down.
ACCCACCCACCCACCCACCCACCCACCCACCCATCCATCTATCTATCTATCTATCTATCTATCTATCTATCTATCTATCTATCTATCTATCTATCTATCTATCTATCTGTCTATCTATCTATCTATATATCTATCAATTAATTAATTTATTTATTTACACTTGAGCTACATTAGGCATTGCAGCCCGAAAGAGCAGAAACTCGTGCTCGGGCGCAGTTCAGATCAGTTATACAAAATATATCACAAAATTAAGAGAGTTCATTGAGCACAATAACATTAATAAATGGTAAAATAATACAGCATGTAATAATAGGGTCTATATACAAATAGAAAATACAAAAGTACATAAATATTAGAGTATCAATTTTTAACTCAATTAGCTTAAACAATTAAATAATTAATCTGATTTGTTTCTTAAATCTATGTGTGTTAAGTGTACTTAGCTCAGGGTAAGCTCTAATTAATTCATTATATATTTTGGGTCCAAAATTTCTGCTGTGTAAATAAAATGTTATTTTTAACTTTTCTACCGAAAGTAACCAGTACATAGCCTCTGTTTGTAGCAAAGTTTGTCTTCTGAGGCATTAAATAGATCTAACACACCAGAATAATGGACAGCATAAACCCATGGCTGCAAATAGGACTCCAAAACCCGACTTTTCATTCCTGAACTATTGTGCTATCAGAAAAGAAGCTTGTGTTTGTGCAAATAAATACGATATAAACGCCAACAATAGCACGAGATGAGAAAAAGTTCAATAAGGGGCTGCAGGACGACTAGACGTCCCGAGAGACCACGAAATGAGCTTTAAAAACTACAAGAAAGAAGAGGGGCTCACACAGGGCGGGGACAAGCCAGAGAAAATGTACTCCTTTGTGTAACAGGAATTTGTCTACAATAATACAAAATGAAGTTTCCTCATTTCTATAAGTGCCCTTAATTCTCGGAAACGAAAAATGGAAGTTGGGGGTGGGTACGGGGATGATGTACTGAGAGACGTTTAAAGGTTCTATTGTCTTCAACAATGAGAGATGATGGAGTGAAGGGGAGAAGAAACATAAAACAGGGTGTTAAGGAAAAGGTGAGAGGAGGGAAGAAAGAAATCTATAATTTTAAGTAGATGCTAATGGCAGCGAGCATAATGCTTCCTTAATAACTTACTGTTCGAGATCGTCATTTAATGGGAAGGAAAAAGCTCTTTATTTCGCTTCCCTTTTGTCTGTGTCTCTGTATGATGACGTTGCAGTGCAAATTGCTTCCTGCCTGCACAAGGCAAATGACTGTGTATTGAAAGGCACTAAGCCTTTTAGCTGCATAAAAATCGACAATTCAGCGACTTGTCATTGTTTATAATTGTACAAGCTATGCATTAGCATCTGGCTCTCCCCCTGTACAGACACAATGGTTCCATCCCGATACAACCACGGGAACCTGACTATTACTGAATGAAAGCCATCCAGGGGAAATGCCTCATCGAGGTTACACGGGCCTGTAAAATTTGTTTGTTTCGATGGTTTAAAATTATAGCGGTATCTGTATGAATACTGAAATATCGGAATAAAGTATTATAGGCTATTTTTATTACACATTTTTCATATGCATAAAGCAGATATTACCAAGTAATACATACATTCTCATTACTTACTTACTGGCTTTTAAGGAACCCGGAGGTTCATTGCCGCCCTCACATAAGACCGCCATTGGTCTCTATCCTGAGCAAGATTAATCCAGTCTCTAGCATCATATCCTACCTCCCTCAAATCCATTTTAATATTATCTTCCCATCTACGTCTCGGCCTCCCCAAAGGTCTTTTGCCCTCCAGCCTCCCAACTAACAATCTATATGCATTTCTGGATTCGCCCATACGTGCTACATGTCCTGCCCATCTCAAACGTCTGGATTTTATGTTCCTAATTATGTCAGGTGAAGTACACAATGCGTGCAGCTTTGTGTTGTGTAAGTTTCTCCATTCTCCTGTAACTTCATCCCTCTTAGTCCCAAATATTTTCCTAAGAACCTTATTCTCAAACACCCTTAATCTCTGTTCCTCTCTCAAAGTGAGAGTCCAAGCTTCACAACCATACAGAACAACCGGTAATATAACTGTTTTATAAATTCTAACTTTCAGATTTTTTTACAGAAGACTAGATGACAAAAGCTTCTCAACCGAATAATAACAGGCATTTCCATATTTATTCTGCGTGTAATTTCCTCCCGAGTGTCATTTATATTTGTTACTGTTGGTCCAAGGTATTTGAATTTTTCCACCTCTTCGAAGGATAAATCTCCAATTTTTATAGTTCCATTTCGTACTATATTCTGGTCACGAGACATAATTATATACTTAGTATTTTCGGAATTTACTTCCAACCCAATCGCTTTACTTGCTTCAAGTAGAATTTCCGCGTTTCCCCTAATCGTTTGTGGATTTTCTCCTAACATATTCACGTCATCCGCATAGACAAGAAGCTGATGTAACCCGCTCAATTCTAAACCCTCTGTGTTATCCTGAACTTTCCTAATGGCATATTCTAGAGTGAAGTTAAAAAGTAAAGGTGATAGTGCATCTCTCTGCTTTAGCCCGCAGTGAATTGGAAAAGCATCAGATAGAAACTGGCCTATACGGACTCTGCTGTAAGCTTCACTAAGACACATTTTAATTAATCGAACTAGTTTCTTGGGAATACCAAATTCAATAAGAATATTATATAAAACTTCTCTCTTAATCGAGTCATACGCCTTTTTGAAATCTATGAATAACTGATGTACTGTACCCTTATACTCCCATTTTTTCTCCAATATCTGTCGAATACAAAAAAAGCTGATCAATAGTCGATCTATTACGTCTAAAACCACACTGATGATCCCCAATAATTTACATACATTCTCATTACACTTAATAAACTGAAGTTAATTGTATTGTGTATTATATTTATTGTGTGTAATTAAGTTACCACTGCCATTGGATGTTTGCCCCCTTGTAGTGTAAATAAATACAAACATAAAATAAAAACAGAGACAATAAGCTCCGTTTTTTAAGTGTTTCTCGCTAATATTCTTAAGGTGAAATTTGTTGCGATGAAGTTCTAGAGCTGAACTTTTTCTCGTCATAACAGCAACAAAACTCTGAGATGTACTACAGAGAGAACTTGCTGTGGAAAGGTTATGAATTTTAGAATACGAAGAAAAATGGAACTGGGTGAATCCTGTGTCATTCCAGAATTATAGGAGACCAAACAACAAAGACATTAAGATAATACTGAAGGCCTCCTCCTTTACAATGGCGACGAAGAAAGAAATCTCGTTTTCTTGCCTGGCATTGAATACGTGATTCTTAAGCTTATAGAAAATTGTTATATCAATTTCATTACTAATATTAATTAAGAATGTACAAGACATTCTCTAGTGCTACGAAAAGGAGTGCTTACAATACACTCCAAATTATATCTATGGGAAGGAAGTCAAAGCGTAATCCTTTACAAAACCTTCACTCGGAGACTTCGATCAATTCCGATGTATTTCTCAGAAATGATGATTCACATTTACAACTCCAGCTCATTTGTAGATGCTTATACTAATGAGCGATTTTTTTTCTCGACCTAAGACTCTGAAAAAAATAATGAGATGGCAATCAGTCAACAGCAGAAAAGAAAGATGAACCATTGGATGATAAATATTGCTCGAATTGGTTCTTTCTTCTTCTGCCAAGCCAGTCATTATTCGAGATTCCTTTAAAACAATTTCTACAGACCATGATCCTTCCGGAACGCTATTTCGTAAGACGTACAGCCGAAAAAAATCCCATTTCCAATCCCAATGAATTGCCAATATCGTAAAACATCATTCTTAACATTGAAGTGTAGCCTACTATGAAATTATATTTAATTAAAGAATATTAATACAAGGTTTAGCCGTATTAATGCAGTGCACAACATATCAGGGTAAGACATTCGTTCGTTGGTTGCTGGCACTTCAATTACGACTTTTCTGGACTCTGTTAGTTTGGAAATATAATTACATTTATAAGGTCAGAAATGCATTACTCCCGATGATGGGTTGATTTAAAAGAAAGACAGTTGAATTTCAAGTCCTCTCAATCCGAAACAATGTTCTCTAACCTGCTGTAAATCTACATCAAGTTAACTTTTATTCTGAAGGAAGCTACGCCAAATAGTTTTCGTTACTCTTAGCTAAAACGCCCTGGGGATGATGATTTTAAAGCAGGGACTTTGGCTGTAGTCGGAAGCATAGTGACAATTTCATTGCAGAGGGAATTCTTAACGTATACAATTGCAAAATTTCTTCGCACTTAAGGGGTTAGGTACAGCTTAAAGCAGTAAAATTTTGGAAATACTCAACATTTTTCTTTCCTCTATTACTGTATTTTGTACAATAATGAAAATTAGCATGTGTAAATCACTGTCCTTCTGCTATATGAAAAAAAAAAATATTTTTTTACGGCTTAAAATAAATATTTACATTTTATTTTTCAAAATTCAGTACACTGTGCAGTGATGAAGCGTTTCCCATATAACTAAAAAACTATCCAACACTCTGTGATTAAATTTTCGTGTGTATTTATGCATGTCATATCTACAATATGATGCAAGATTACTTCTCTACCTTTGGTAGATTCTCTGATAAAAATAAATTCATTTAAAAATGGTTAAATATCAAAATTTTCTTCTAACACAAAATAAAAAAAAATTATTTATTAAGGAATGTAGTTGAAAGATATTGTAAACATGAGTTTCAGCAATAAAATAAAACAGAGAGAACATGAAAAAGTTAACAAGTTTATGAGTTATGTGGGAAACGCTTCGTCACTGCACAGTGAACTGCCACCATTTCGAATTTTGAAAAAAAAAATATATTTTTTTTTAAATCGTAAAAATATTTTTTTCATATAGCAGAAGGACAGTGTTTTACACATAACAATTGTCATTATTGTACAAGATACTGTAATGGAGGAATAAAATGTTGAATATTTCCAAAAATTTTACGCATGTAAGCTGTACCTAACACCTTAAATGATGCCAAATCTGCGATTGAATTGCGTCTTTCGTTAATGAAAACTATCGCCGTAACTATTTCGTTGTGCTGTAGATCTCAGCTAGATTTAAATATTTTCATAATTCCGTTATAGTTTATTTTGAAAATACAATGAAGCTATTAGGCAAAAAACGAGAGTCAAACATATAATTTGGGATGATATCTCAACAAATCAGTTGAGATGTTACGGGCACGTGAAAAGAATGAATGGAGACAGACTTCCCAAAAGTGTATTCGAGTGAAAATCAGTAGCAAGAAGGAAGAGGGGAAGACCAAGAACTACCTGGCGAGATGGGATAACAATAGTGATGACAACAAGAAATTTGGAAGATTATCTGTGATGTGATAGAGAAAAATGGAGAATCGAAAGATGTCAAAGACATTGAAACTCCGATATATAAGAGAAATTCATAGGGAAAGTAATAAAGAACTGAACGTAAAAATTTGTCTTTTATAAAATAAACTGGCATCCTAGTGTCATGTTCAATACATGGCCAGGAACTTCCCCTATTGGTGAATGTCTAATGTTGGCTCATGAACCTCATGAATTAAAATGTAATGGACTAAAGTAAAGTTATATGGTATTGATTAGAGCCCGGATGTTAGGCAAAATGCCTTTCTTAATCTGAGTGTATATATGAAAGACTTACTAGAGATAAACACGTTTCAACACATTTGGGGACGATAGGCCAAATTTATATTTTGCCTTTTCTCCCTATTTTAGCTCCCGTTGCCTATTTTAAGGTTAAATGCCTTTTTTTAGCCTTTTTACGTCGTTATTGTATGTTTTCTATATTTTTAATGGATATAAAATAAAACCGCACATAAATTATATCAAAAACAAAAAAGAATGGTTGTACAAATTAAAAATATATATCCACCTTACACAAATATTTGCTGAGAATCTTAATCTCCACCAATACATATGTTTCCAAGAAGTCGTAAACCTTTCTCCCCTACCGATTCCATAACATGAATTACTATACCAGCACATATAAATAATAGTGCCTTAAATAATGCATGTGTTAATAAATGAAAAAAAGCTAAAACAGAAAAACCTATAGATAAAATACTCATTATTAAACCTAACTGTCTTAGAGTAAATAAAGCAATAATTTTCTTCAAGTCATATTCAACAAACCGGCTATAACCGGCTATAAACATTGCCCATCTTTATGTCACTTAACAAAGAGCGTATTCTGAATCTCACCGGTGAGCAATCCGATGGCATCACGGTGTTCCGAATTCCACCGATGACGTCATTGATGCTCCACCGGTGTCGCACCGGTGCCATCAGTTTGCAGGGGTTGTGGCAGTCTCCATCAGCCGCCATCAGTGAATCTGATTGGTTCTTGTATAGGACGGGAATTAGCAGACGAATGACATCGTGCACTGTTGTGTCATGGCGGTGTGTTCTGCTTTAGTTCTGCTGTATTGTTTGTAATGAGCACAACGTAAAGACAATATGTTAATGGCATATGAGCGAACATGTCAACGGACAATTATTACTACCGGTTCAAGAAATAGGTTGTTTATGCTCTCTTTTCTTGGAACGAGATGGCAATACGGAAATTTCGCAAAATTTTGCTAGCGTAGCACAGATAACCACTTACACAGTCGCCATGACAGCCATCGATCCTTCCAGCAGTTTTGTTCCTATTCCTCTGCAGCGTGACGTCATTGTTGTCCACCGGTCCGGTGAGATTCGGAATACTCTGAAAGATGTTTGAACATTATAACCCTCAGTGCTCAGGTCACTTCGGGGTTTACCAGCGAAAGAAAGGGGATGACGGAAGTATTAAAATCAAGTCTCCAGGTCCCGTTACTGTTGTCGCTTGCACGCACAAGTCACGCGCACTTTGAAGTCTCTAATCCCTTCTCACACCCCTGTTTTTGAGACAATACACAGTCGGTTTTTCCGGATTTCTGAAAGAAAGTAGAGACAGTCTTTCTGAAATAAGTTGTTTTAAGTTTTGCTCCAATCACTTCAGTAGAAGTTGAAAGATCTTTTTCCACCATGAAAAACGTTCTCTCTGACAGGCGGCTCACTATGACAGTTGAGAACTTAAAAAAGCATCTTGTTGTGACATGTAACCAAGGAAAGTGAGTACCGTATGGGATAGTTTATTAAGTATTTGTCTTTTCCTATTTTTACTATTTTAATGCCTATATCCCTGCCTATTTTAACGAAAATAAATGCCTAAACATCCGGGCTCTAGTAGAGTAAACGCAAGAAGAGCTAGCCACGGAAAGCTGAGCGAACTTTCGGAAACGTTCGGGTGCACTCGACCTCGCTTCGATTCGATTGGCAAACTGTCGTCAGTTCTCAGTCGTCTGCTGGCTTGATGTTTCGAGTGAGATTTATCACAGCGCATGTAACGGAACCTAAACCTTGTTGCAGAGTAACTAGTAACATAACATTGTTGAAAATACAGCAGCACGAATTTGTTTACATATAAAATCACTGAATGAAATGACAAAGATGTTATATGTGATCGTGTAATAATTGATGTTTGACATTGTAATAAAATACTAATAACCAAAGCTCGGAACTTGGGGACTTGTGTGTCGTGCGCATGGGTAAGGTTACAGGTACAACGGACACAAAGCTCAAGCTGCATGTGCTCAGGGACAGTCGTATGTACTAATAAAGTGGTCATATCGAATGGCAGGAAGACGGAGGAAGAAACTGTGTCATTTCGAAGCCAATGACATTCAGAGAATTACAGGTAAACGGTCTGTTTGAGGAATGGGTATTATAGAAATCTGAAAATACATTTTTTAAATTTTAGGTCCAGAATTTCGTGGAGGAGTTCGGAGGAGATACATTACTTTCTTCGAATGGAGAGTTTATATTTTGTAAGTTGTGCCACACACAAATTCTCCTATAAACGGGCATCCATAGAAAGATATTGAAGTCCCTTAAATTGGTGGAAAATTTACCCATAACCATGGATCAAGACGTAGAGGGACCTACCCTAGTAGTGACAAACAAATTGAAAACTATTTTCGAGAAAAATTTAGGATATACTTATCTTTCTCAGATACGAGATCAGCTAGGAACTGCTGAAAATCGAACAGAAAACAGTGACAGTGAAAACATTCAGTAGTTTATGTTCACTCCTGTCACTTCATGTGACGTGGAAATAAGCTTTTCTCGTTTCAAATCATGTTTAACTAACAGGCAAAGAAGTTATGGGTTCAAAAAATCTTGTAATGTACGTAATCATACACTGTAATAAAATTTACAGAGCAGAACAGTAAATTTGATATATTTCTCGTGTTTAATTTTATTATAGGCCCTATATGCTACAAAATTACGTGTTTGTCTGTTATAATACTACCAACATGTTGTTCCAACCAGAAACTACCTTTATAGCAGACCTGCCAGTGCCTCCGTGCTGGAAGCGGGAGTTTGTTGACATTGAAGTCCGCTCGCAAAGACACGTTTAAAGACACAAGTCTCCAAGTTCCGAGCTTTGCTAATAACTAATAGTATGGGATTTTATTAAAATCTTCCGATAACTAGCGTGGTACAATGGTCGATTTATTTTAATCCGTATACACTCCTTACGTTACGAGCGGTGCCTGTTTCTTTTTTCATACATTTATAAACGTTATAAATAATTCCCTAGTTTGACTGTGTAACGTTTTATTAGCACTTCCTAATTGAGAGCGAAACAGGGGCATTGTTAAGTACATAGAATGTTATACAGAACTCTGTTATTTAACAAACATACTTTGAACTATATAAAAATGCTGTTATGAGGAATAAAACGCAGAATATGTAACGCATACGCTGGCTTCTACCCGCTCTGCACAATACACTCCACGATACGAACAGTTCAAGACCGCGCTTTCGAATGCGCCCTGTAATCAGCATTACGTGATTCATAGCAGCCCTGTAACGAGCATGATGGCACGAGGACCGAATATCGTTCTCTGCGCAGCAGTCAAATGGGCAAGCTTTCTTTGCGCTTCCAATGGCTAATACATTTGATATTATACAGAGTGATTTATATAGAACTGACACATTTCTTTCATTAATTGTTTCAAAACGAATTGTGCTAGCGACAACTTATTATACCTAAAATGTAGAGGAATTTTGGGAGATTATTTACCTCTATAGCAAATGTTGAAAATGTCCTCCATCCTGCATAAGGCATAACTCAACACGTCGTTCCATGTTACTGGCCACTCGTTGGAGGACTCTGTTGTCAATAGCTTGAATCTCCTGTGTGATGTTGTGCTTCAGATCGCCCAATGTCTGGGGACGTGTGGCGTAAACCCTGTCTTTTAAGTAACCCCATAGAAAGAAGTCCGGCGTTGTCAAATCCGAGATCTCGGTGGCCACAGGTTCCTGGAAATTATTCGGTCGTCAAAGAAACTTGCAATTAGTTACATGGATTCATTTGATGTATGGCATGTAGCGCCATCTTGCTGAAAATATCCTTGACTCAGCTCTACATCGTCCAGTTGCTCAACAAACTCCATGAAAATCAGTCGGTATTCTGCAGTGTTCACAGTCTGGTTAAAAAAAATTGGCCCCACTATTCTCTGTGCGGATATTGCGCACCAAACTCCGATTTTATCCGGGTGCATAGGTGCTTCATGGATGACATGTGGATTTTCGATGGCCCAATGGCGTGAGTTCTGTGACTTCACATAACCGGATAAATGGAACCATGCTTCATCTGTGAACCATGTGGTGGACAATATGGCAGGATTTTGCACAATGAAGTCTGAAACCAAGACAAAATTCAATCTTTTATCCTTCAATATTTTATCCTTATCTGGTTCCTGTAGCTGATGAACAACCGTAACCCTATATGGCTTTAGGCTGCCAACAATAGGAATAAAACATAAACATCTGCGCATCTAGTGACAAGGAATCGAAACTCCAGAACATTCTGCTTAATTTGGTGCTAAAATTGGGTCATTGAATGGATTTCCAACGGAATAATTAAAGAAAGAAATGTGTTAGTTCTATATAAATCACTCTGCATTTTTAGAACGCACGACTTTTAAAAAATTATAAATAATGTCTAAGTTAAAGTAAAACATTACTATCTGTCACAGTTTTTTTTTTTAGTTTAATTTCGTTTTTAGTGAAGTTATTAGAGTGTAAAACGTTCTAAATTTAACTGAACTCACAAAATTCACGTCTGTAATTGTATTAAGAAGTACAAAGTACTGCAAGGCAGACTCACAAAAAATAAGCTGGCGGTAAAAAAATTCTCCTACTGCATTAAGCAAAGCTAGAATACATCAACGCCGCTCGGGGCCCCCTTCTCTGGCAAGACTTGTCTGAATTCACGCTCGAAAAAATATGAATGTAACATTCGAGAAGGCTCCACTGGCTTGTGTGAATATTGAGAGATCAAATTCCAGATAACGACAGAAGGATGCTTTTGATAGCTCAAACCAGCATCCCTCGTTCCGACTGAAATTTCGGGAAAGACTATCTCTTTTATACTTATTCCTTGAATGCTTGAAATGCTTTGTTGCACTGTGGGGTTCTACCCACAGGTATTTCTCTTGCCATTGGTCTCGAGAACTGCAAAGAATGCGAAGATATCAATGGAAGAACGACCCACAAAAGTTATGCTACGCACAATGTATCGACACGGTTTTCCACGCTATGAAATGTATTCCAGAGGGAATTTCATTTATGCTCTGAAGACGAGAGTAGCAAAAGTTTCCAGAATGTTAAACAGTTAAAGAAATGACCTATATACTTGACAGAGGACGAAGAAGTTGAAGACGGCATATGTGTTCTACGAGCAAACCCCGCAGTCGGCCTAAGATGCAAAGTGACAGGTAAATACTAGATTTAACTAATTAATGGAAATTCCAACTCTATGATTATATAAGAAGCAATTTCCAGTTTTGAATTGCAGGAAAAATCACTCGTGCAGCATTACACTTCATTAATATCTCCTGAAGTAGAGACTTGTAACTAAGACTTTCATGTCTATTTGAACTCTCTCCCTGACCATGTCAGACACTGTTGGACAATATCAAAATTCAAATTTAAATTAAAAAATCACGTCCTACTTCATGGAATTGCTTGTTGAACACATGTTAGGTTGCGCAACTTCGTCTTAACCCATGACATATAGTAAATATTGTAATTATGCTGTTGTAAAATTGAAAATTAATATGTAATGTACTTTATTATTATTATTATTATTATTATTATTATTATTATTATTATTATTATTATTCCTATAATTGCTGAGCCATTTATACCTGCACCCACGCTCGTGACCAGAATATTGTACGAAATGGAAATATAAAAATTAGAGATTTATCCTTCGAAGGGGTGGAAAAATTCAAATATCTTCGAGCAACAGTAACAAATATAAATGACACTCGGGAGGAAATTAAACACAGAATAAATATGGGAAATGCGTGTTATTATTCGCTTGAGAAGCTTTTGTCATCTAGTCTGCTGTCAAAAAATCTGAAAATTAGAATTTATAAAACAGTTATATTACCGGTTGTTCTGTATGTTTGTGAAACTTGGACTCTCACTCTGAGAGAGGAACATAGGTTAAGGGTGTTTGAGAATAAGGCGCTTAGGAAAATGTTTGGGGCTAAGCGGGATGAAGTTACAGGAGAATGGAGAAAGTTACACAACGCAGAACTGCACGCATTGTATTCTTCACCTGACATAATTAGGAACATTAAATCCAGACGTTTGCGATGGGCAGGGCATGTAGCACGTATGGGCGAATCCAGGAATGCATATAGATTGTTAGTCGGGAGACCGGAGGGAAAAAGACCTTTGGGGAGGCCGGGACGTAGATGGGAGGATAATATTAAAATGGATTTGAGGGAGATGGGATATGATGATAGGGACTGGATTAATCTTGCACAGGATAGGGACCGATGGCGGGCTTATGTGAGGGCGGCAATGAACCTTCGGGTTCCTTAAAAGCCATTTGTAAGTAAGTAAGTAATTACTACTACTATTATTATCAGTTATCACTATCAACATTGCTATCTCTGTTTTTCCTTTTTTTTCTTGCATTAGCTCGATGAGAGCTCTATAGTGTTCTTTTGATCTTGTTGACCCTCTATAGGGCTTTAATTTAGTATGTATTATTTTCATCAGCGTCTGTATTTCTTTTTTTTTTGTATTTATATGTGCTATCTGGTAGGATGGAAGAGAAGGTCTTATGGCCTTAATCCTATCAGATTAAATAAATAAATAAATAAATAAATAAATAAATAAATAAATAAATAAATAAATAAATAAATAAATAAATAAAATAAAATAAATCAAGTGGGACGTTAAAAAACCTCACGTTTCCTGTACTGGCTTTCATTTAAGATGAAGGCAATAAGGGGACAGACTAACGTGATGGCCTAAATAAAAAGATGAAACAAAATACTTATTCATGAGACAAGTTCGTAAATATAATTTTGCGAATGTGTGTCAAACAAAGTTTTTCTACGATAGCACAAATTTATATTAAATAAATATTTCAAGTTGGAGAGGTTATAAAATCACAATGTCATCGCCGCCTAAACTCAGAACCATTAAAAGGTAAGCATTCATGGAATGGCAGCCTGTTTTATTCGTATTCACGATTTCATGGACGTCTAAACCGGCGATATAATCAACAAAGAGGTTAGGGACAGTTGGATAATAAATGTTGTTACAATGAGTACTACATTTCAGAATAATAAGGGCTAAAATGTAGATATGAATGTTAAATTTGTTACTTATTTGTGTTACGTGTTATATTTAAGCAATGAAAGAACGAGATACTTAATTAATTTCTTACTGAATGAAGTTTCTACATTGAATATACATTTTCTTTGGCATTGCGTAGAATGAATAGCATCATTAATACAATTTGGAGTAATTTCAACGATTCCTTGATTTTTCACAGCAACATAAAACTTTAACATGCAGGTTTTCAAAACTTTAAATTTTGAATTGTCTTCGTTTTGAACTGGGCCATCAGTAGGCCTATTTCATATTATAGGCTACTCGTATAATATAAAAATAGTAACTCGCTGAAGTCTTAAAAAATTCCGTGCATATAATGCGTATATCAAAATGTTTAATTTCGAATGCTTCGTGCAATTTTCCCAATGAAATTAATAGAAAAAGTTTACCGGCTGTAAAAATTACGAAATAAGTACGTCTACTTCATTTGCGTAAAGGGATACATTTTTATATCTGAAAACATTTTTAAACTGGCCATATGTAGAATTTCGAAGGCCGTCAAAAGTTGCATTGTTATAATAATCTAGTATTAAATATGAACAAATGAAAGTAGGTTTACAAAAACAGTAATTTCTGAACAGTTGAAAGGACTTTCTGAACCAACACGCTTTGCTAAATTTAATTAATTCCTATTCTATTTCTGTAAATAAAATTTGGAGTGTCCAAGAGTTATATATACTGTTAAGAGATCTAACAATTGCAGCACTCAAAGGCTCAATAGCTATTTTCAGGCATTATACATAATATGGACCATGATTAATTCGCATGTCCTTGACGTTACTTCGTTTAATATCATGTGTTTCAATATAATTCAAATTGTTATTTTTCACTCTAACAACAATGTATCACTAGACCTCAAGCCATTTACTCTATTGTATCATGGTACTCTTTGTCGATGGCAACCTGTAGTGGTTACAGGAAGAAATTAAATTAAAAATTAATTATCCAATATCTTGCAATGTACTGACATTATGTTCAAAGTATTAAAATGAATGTAGGAAATACAATACATGCGATGTTTGAAAACCGGATGCATTTTTGACGGTATGTTGCCGTCATATGCTACAGTTATCTGTACTAATAATAAATCTGTAGCCGAAATTTTTCTGGTAATTTTCGATTTTCAAAAAATAATTGGTCCTAACATATATAATTAACCACCCTGAAACCGAAAATCGCTTTTTTGAAATTTTTGTTTGTATGTCTGTCTGTATGTTTGTTACCTTTCCACGCGATAATGGCTGAACCGATTTATATGAAAATTGGAATATAAATTAAGTTCGTTGTAACTTAGATTTTAGGCTAGATGAAATTCAAAATACTTTATTTAAAAGGGGGGTTATAAGGGGGCCTGAATTAAATAAATCGAAATATCTCGCTTATTATTGATTTTTGTGAAAAATGTTACATAACAAAAGTTTCTTTGAAAATGATTTCCGATAAGTTTTATTCTTTACAAAATTTTGATAGGACTGATATTTAATGAGATAAATGAGTTTTAAAATTAAAATAACGCCATCTAAGACGGTGCAATGAATTAAGAACAAATGACTTCGTCTATAAGGGGCCTTGGACAACAACAATCGAAACAGGGGCCTTGAACATCAACAATCGAAAGCTATTAAATATAGCCTACAGAAAATTTGATAGGCTATGTTGTACATTCGTTTTCTGTATTTCTTAAAATAATATTTATGTACACTCATTTTAATCTCAGAGAATTAACGAACAACGAGAGTGTATTGATTTAGTATGCAGTAATAGTACGTTAGCTTAGCAATCCATTATTTTATAATTCAAATTTTAACTATGCTCAATTGAATCGTGTTAAAATACATAAAATATATATGCAATAAATGCAATGCAAAAAAAAAAAAAAAATTGGGTAATGAGCGAAGCAGATTATATTGCGCTCTTGTAAAAGTTGTTCCCTGGATCAAACGTCCTATTTTAATTATGTAATTACTTTATATTTATTTCTAACAGGTGCAGCGGAGCGCACGGGTACGGCTAGTTAATAATAATCCTCTTTGTTTAACGGAATTCTTAGTCTGTTATTTAACGACGCTGTATTCATTGCTAGGTCATTTAGCGTCAATGAAATTGCTGATAGCGATATGGTAGGTTATTTAGCAAGATGAGGCCCAGATTCTCCATGTGGTTACCTGACATTCTCCTCACAGTTGCAAGAAACCTATGATGAACCCAATTAGATGAAGAGCCCAAGAGGGAACCGAACCTAAGTCTGAGCGCAGCTTCGCATCAGTAGGCAAAAAACACCTACCGCCTGAGCTTCGCCAATAGTTTAACATTAGGGGAGAGTCGGGTAGTATCGGACATCGGGTAGTATCGGACAGTGCGTTTCTTTCATCTACCACCATATGGTAGTACCTGAATGACATGGTTACGTTTCTCTATGCGACATCACAGCAGTGGCGGCTGATTGACTGAGGCAAGTGAGGCCGGGCCTCAGTCACTTGGCTTAACTGAAATCAAATTTTGTGTTTTTATATAATGTGTTAGTTATTTTAATGAAGCATATATCGCTGTAGAAGCATTTGAAAACTTTGTGATGTATATAGACCTGTTTTGCAGTAAAATTTGCTCCTGAGGCCAGAATCGCTCGTGCCGGGTCTGGCTTCTGAATTTTCTGTATTTTCGCGGGCTTTGAGCTTGCGCTTAAAACGTTGTAGCCAAGGCACAATTCTTCTGGCCTCGTGGCCTGGTCAGGTTTCACTCCTCCCATCCATGGGCCGGCCTCAAGGGTAGAGTGGGGTGGGAATAGCAATGGTGACTTGTCTTCCTAAATAGGCCGTAAATAACACAAATTCCAGCTCTTTGGCAGGCAGAGACCCACACTATTCCCGCCCCTTATGTCTTAGTTTATGACTTAAGCTAGGGTGTTGTACTATTGTACTTCGTAGTACAGTAGTGAATCTGTGCCAATGTTGTTATGTATTTCGAGAAAACATAAACAGAAACAAATGCTAGAAATAATGCTGGTGCAGTTAATTCATTGTTAGAGTGTCCTTTTTCGAGAAGAAATAATACTGAAAGAAAGGAAGTTTTAAATATAGAGTCTACCGAGATACCTACGACATCGCTGACAATTTTTCTGACAGATAATCTTAAAACGCGAGTTTCTATTGCAACCTGGTATGCGCAACATAAATGGTTAAGTGGTAATGTGGTGCAAAATAAACTTCTCTGTTGGCCTTGTTCGTTGCTGTCAAGGGAAAAAAATAAAAAGAAAAGAAAGAAAGGGGAATTTCAAGATATAATGTGGGTTGCTTCATCACACTGAAACAATCACTGAAACTCAGAGCATAACAGCTTATTTGGTGAATGAAATTATTATTTTTCATCAATAGTAGGCTAATAATAATAATAATAATAATAATAATAATAATAATAATAATAATAATAATAATACAGTAATAATGATATCAATAATATAATAAAAATTATAATTAATATCACAAATAAACATTTCCTATCGGAGGCACTTAAACTAGTTGCATCTGGCCTCACCGAGGATTTCGATCACCGGCAGCTACTGCATCACAGAAACGTAACCATGTCAATCAGGTACTATCATCGTGTGGTAGATGAAAGAAACTCACTGTCCGATATTACCCGATGTCCGATACTACCCGACTCTCCCCTACTCCAAATAATATTTTTGAAATTCTATGCACACCGTATTCAAAAATGTATTTTAAGTATATTTATGTTGACTATAACATAAAATGTACCTCGATTATTACAGATTTCAGTACACGGTAGTGAAGGCTCCGGAGAGCCACTCTTACACGCAGACTCGTGATTTCCACACTCGAGCCGCTGTGTCAAATGTAACGAAGGAAGCTGCATTTATGGGCAATGTATAATGTATCTGTTTCTTGTGCTTCTGCTAGATAAGTCATGGAGAGGAAAACGGACTGCAGAGATGCCGTCAAAAGACACATTCGGGCGGAAATAATCCGACTCCTGAAGGAAGTACTTCCCCCCTTCCGCTGGTCTTCCCCGTGTTCGGTCGTGTATACTCTTTGGCGATCGGTTTGTTGTGTGCATCCGCAAGCAAGGAAAGAAATACCGACTAGAGTTGCAAATTCTAAACAGGATGAGATAGTCTTCAGCTACAATAACACAAAGCAGCCTCCTATAAAGAACAGCGCATTCTCTTAGGACCATTATATATGGAAATATATATGTCCGCCGAGTTAGTTCTGTCGTAGCACATCTACTACATCCAGACTAGTAATAAACTTCTAATCACTAGATTGTGCAGCAATATGACTGGGTTAAATCCTAAATCTCTCCGCAGTGCACATGAAAAAATCTTTCAGGATTTTTTTGGTACATAATAATAATAATAATAATAATAATAATAATAATAATAATAATAATAATAATAATGTGTGCCGAGTTAGTTCTGTCGTAGCACATCTACTACATCCAGACTAGTAATAAACTTCTAATCACTGGATTGTGCAGCAATATAACTGGGTTAAATCCTAAATCTCTCCGCAGTGCACATGAAAAAATCTTTCAGGATTTTTTTTGGTACATAATAATAATAATAATAATAATAATAATAATAATAATAATAATAATAATAATAATAATAATGTCTGCCGAGTTAGTTCTGTCGTAGCACATCTACTACATCCAGACTAGTAATAAACTTCTAATCACTAGATTGTGCAGCAATATGACTGGGTTAAATCCTAAATCTCTCCGCAGTGCACATGAAAAAATCTTTCAGGATTTTTTTGGTACATAATAATAATAATAATAATAATAATAATAATAATAATAATAATAATAATAATAATAATAATGTCTGCCGAGTTAGTTCTGTCGTAGCACATCTACTACATCCAGACTAGTAATAAACTTCTAATCACTGGATTGTGCAGCAATATAACTGGGTTAAATCCTAAATCTCTCCGCAGTGCACATGAAAAAATCTTTCAGGATTTTTTTTTGGTACATAATAATAATAATAATAATAATAATAATAATAATAATAATAATAATAATAATAATGTCTGCCGAGTTAGTTCTGTCGTAGCACATCTACTACATCCAGACTAGTAATAAACTTCTAATCACTGGATTGTGCAGCAATATGACTGGGTTAAATCCTAAATCTCTCCGCAGTGCATATGAAAAAATCTTTCAGGATATTTTTTTGTTGGTACATAATAATAATAATAATAATAATAATGATAATAATAATAATAATAATAATAATAATAATAATAATAATGTCCGCCGAGTTAGTTCTGTCGTAGCACTTCTACTACCTCCAGACTAGTCGGTCCGAGTTCGATTCCCGGCCGGATCAGAAATTGTCATGTAAAATTTCTGCCTCAGGACTAGGAGAGGTGGCGGTGCACAACTTCTAATCACTAAATTGTGCACCAATATGCCTGGGTTGAATCCCAAATCTCTCCGCAGTGCATATGAAAAGAAGGCATATGTCACTTTTGATAGTGATTCGTCCGTCGGACAGGGACGTTAAGCCTGGCGGCCCCCTTCGTGCTATTCGACAGGAGTAGGCTACTCGTACATGCCGGCACCGGGTTTCCCCTTCTCTCTTCCTCACCTTCATCATCGCCCTCACCAGTTTCCCTACACTACAATTATACGAAGACTTACACATCACACGATATAACTCTTCACAGATACACATCATCTACAGCGTGGCCGCCGAAGTGGTGTGCAACTTGAAAATGAGTCACAGTCCTGCCATCTATCCGCAATTTACGGACCCCCGAATCACGTAGCAATAATAGTAGTAGTAGTAGTAGTAGTAGTAGTAGTAGTAGTAGTAGTAGTAGTAGTAGTAGTAGTAGTAGTAATACTTACTTACAAATGGCTTTTAAGGAATCCGAAGGTTCATTGCCGCCCTCACATAAGCCCGCCAGCGGTCCCTATCCTGTGCAAGATTAATCCAGTCTCTATCATCATATCCCACCTCCCTCAAATCCATTTTAATATTATCCTCCCATCTACGTCTCGGCCTCCCTAAAGGTCTTTTTCCCTCCGGTCTCCCAACTAACACTCTATATGCATTTCTGGATTCGCCCATACGTGCTACATGCCCTGCCCATCGCAAACGTCTGGATTTAATGTTCCTAATTATGTCAGGTGAAGTATACAATGCGTGCAGCTCTGCTTTGTGTAACTTTCTCCATTCTCCTGTAATTTCATCCCTCTTAGCCCCAAATATTTTCCTAAGAACCTTATTCTCAAATACCCTTAATCTCTGTTCCTCTCTCAAAGTGAGAGTCCAAGTTTCACAACCATAGAGAGCAACCGGTAATATAACTGTTTTATAAATTCTAACTTTCAGATTTTTGGACAGCAGACTGGATGATAAGAGCTTCTCAACCGAATAATAACAGGTATTTCCCATATTTATTCTGCGTTTAATTTCCTCCCGAGTGTCATTTATATTTGTTACTGTTGCTCCAAGATATTTGAATTTTTCCACCTCTTCGAAGGATAAATCTCCAATTTTTATATTTCCATTTCGTACAATATTCTGGTCACGAGACATAATCATATACTTTGTGTTTTCGGGATTTACTTCCATACCGATCGCTCTACTTGCTTCAAGTAAAATTTCCGTGTTTTCCGTAATCGTTTGTGTAGTAGTAGTAATAATAATAATAATAATAATAATAATAATAATAATAATGATAATGAAATTTATATTTAATATGAAAATATCCATAAACAAATCAATAGCAATATCGAAGGATCTGCGAAGCGTTAAACTAGGAATAGAACGTAAAATGATAGAACATGATATTTAAATATTTAGGCATAGAGATCAACAGCAGCAACAGAATCACGGATGAAATAATCGCGTTTGCAGCGATATTTTACTACTTAATTAACTTATTATTCCCAGAACATGAATTTTACCAGCAATCGAAAAGTATTGGGAATAAATTTGAATAAGGAAAAAAAAAAAAAAAAAAAAGTTTCCTTCCCAGGCAGGATTCGAACCACGAAAGTCTTAGGGCCATATTCATAGACATTCGTAGCGCGGGCTTCCGGTGGATGATCAGTAAACTAACGTTTTTCGTATTCATAAACCAGTGTTAGCGATATGATATGATATGATATGATATGATATGATATGATATGATATATATATATATATATATATATATATATATATATATATATATATATATATATGATATGAATGCTGTACAAGTAACCAGTCGATAGCACGCTCGTAGCACGGGCTAGCGAAATGTCTATGAATAGCACCCTAAGTTTCCAATCTATCGTGCTCTGGAGTGAACAAGGCTCTGAAATCAGCTACAAAGGTCGGTCCGGTTTTTTTTGCCACTACTGTACATTAAAAACACTCATTTATTTTTTTTTAATTTGAACTTATTTTTAACTAAAATTTTAGTATCACGAAATTAGCCGAGTCTGTTCTATCGATACTATCGGATATCATTATATTTTCTTTGTCAATTGGTTATAAATTGAATATATTTCTGAATTAACAGTATCTAAGCACGTACTGAACTATTAATTTAGTATATACTGAATTAAATCTTACCAGGATTATATATTATTATTTTGATGTACCGAAGTACATATGATATTTCCATGCAGATATTCTGCGTCATCATAAGATGAAAGAGTAATGGAACGGAGAAAAATTCTCTCCGGCGCCGGGATTTGAACCCGGGTTTTCAGCTCTACGTGCTGATGCTTTATCCACTAAGCCACACCGGATACAACCCCGACGCTGGTCAGAATCGTCTCAGATTAAGCTCCAACTCTTGGGTTCCCTCTAGTGGCCGCCCTCTGCACTACGTCATAGATGTCTATGAACGCAGGACCGAAGTCCACACATGTGCTAAGGTGCACTCGATATGAGTGACTAGTTGGCCGGGATCCGACGGAATAAGCGCCGTCTTAAATCACTGAAGGGCACCCAAGAGTTGGAGCTTAATCTGAGACGATTCTGACCGGCGTCGGGGTTGTATCCGGTGTGGCTTAGTGGATAAAGCATCAGCACGTAGAGCTGAAAACCCAGGTTCAAATCCCGGCGCCGGAGAGAATTTTTCTCCGTTCCATTACTCTTTCATCTTACCAGGATTGTTCAAGTAATCTTAGATCTGAGGAACAAGCTGTGGTGTGGCAGAGGAATTCCAAAGCGCTGTACCTTACGTTCAGAAGAGAGCGAGTGGACGTGGACAAGAATAAATTTAACTCGTTCTTAATTCCAGAGTAGGCTACCTGCGGCACACACAGAATCCCCCAGGAAGGAAGCCTTAATTCCAGTTCGAGCGTGCGGACTGTTCTGGTTTTTATGATTTCCGGCAGCACATTAACGGCCGCGGAGTGAGAGCGGCGGCGGCGGACCTGTTGCACGGGGCCTGCGGCTTCGATTCTTTTACGGACGTTTGTTACGCTGCAGTTACAATCGGCAGCCCGCAACACTCAACACGTGCAGGCGGCCATTTCGAGAATGATCATCTACTTAAATGGCCGGCGGCCTCATTCCCAACCTGCAGGCCTTACTATTACTGTTACACGCCAGGTATTCCAAGCTAATTGCAAGTTGTAACATTACTGGTAACAAATGCAGATGCCAGGGTTCGATTTCCAGGAAGAATGTGTGAGGTTTCTCGTCCTTTAAAGAGATAAACTGTCTGTCCCGGACTTTTGGCCTATTATTTCCGAATGAATGTCAAATGTTGGTTCGAAATTCTGAGAATAATGAGAGCGTAGTGAGATAATAGTACATTATGCAACGAGCCTATAATGAAGGTAATTAAGAAGTGAGTATGGATATTTATGAAACGAGTTTCATACGACTTTTTATGCTCGACCAAATTTCTAACTTGATATTATTAATTTTATTGTAGTACATCAGTTATTCATAGATTTCAAAAAGGCTTATGACTCGGTTAAGAGGGAAGTATTATATGATATTCTTATTGAATTTGGTATTCCCAAGAAACTAGTTCGATTAATTAAAATGTGTCTCAGTGAAACATACAGCAGAGTCCGTATAGGTCAGTTTCTATCTGATGCCTTTCCAATTCACTGCGGGTTAAAGCAGGGAGATGCACTATCACCTCTATTTTTTAACTTCGCTCTAGAATATGCCATTAGGAAAGTTCAGGATAACAGGCAGGGTTTGGAATTGAACGGGTTACATCAGCTTCTTGTCTATGCGGATGACGTGAATATGTTAGGAGAAAATACACAAACGATTAGGGACAACACGGAAATTTTACTTGAAGCAAGTAGAGCAGTCGGTTTGGAAGTAAATCCCGAAAAGACAAAGTATATGATTATGTCTCGTGACCAGAATATTGTACGAAATGGAAATATAAAAATTGGAGATTTATCCTTCGAAGAGGTGGAAAAATTGAAATATCTTGCAGCAACAGTAACAAATATAAATGACACTCGGGAGGAAATTAAACGCACAATAAATATGGGAAATGCGTGTTATTATTCGGTTGAGAAGCTCTTATCATCCAGTCTGCTGTCCAAAAATCTGAAAGTTAGAATTTATAAAACAGTTATATTACAGGTTCTTCTGTATGGTTGTGAAACTTGGACTCTCACTCTGAGAGAGGAACATAGGTTCAGGGTGTTTGAGAATAAGGTGCTAAGGAAAATATTTGGGGCTAAGCGGGATGAAGTTACAGGAGAATGGAGAAAGTTACACAACACAGAACTGCACGCATTGTATTCTTCACCTGACATAATTAGGAACATAAAATCGAGACGTTTGAGATGGGCAGGGCATGTAGCACGTATGGGCGAATCCAGAAATGCATATAGAGTGTTAGTTGGGAGACCGGAGGGAAAAAGACCTTTAGGGAGGCCGAGACGTAGATGGGAGGATAATATTAAAATGGATTTGAGGGAGGTGGGGTATGATGATAGAGACTGGATTAATCTTGCACAGGATAGGGACCGCTGGCGGGCTTATGTGAGGGCGGCAATGAACCTTCGGGTTCCTTAAAAGCCATTTGTAAGTAAGTAAGTAAGTATCTGACCTGGAGCAATGTCCCGTATGTTGTGAGATGTGCGCAGACGCGAAAGTATTGATTTTTTCCGAGGAACAGATGTCCACATTGACCTTGCTAGGCCATAAGAACCTACAGAGATAACATTGAAATTAAATTAGACATTGAAAAACGAGATGACAAATTGAATTTATTTGAATATTATTTACAATTAACGCTAATTATTATAATGTTAAATGTTATGTTTTATTTAACGACGCTCGCAACTGCAGAGGTTATATCAGCGTCGCCGGATGTGCCAGAATTTTGTCCCGCAGGAGTTCTTTTACATGCCAGTAAATCTACTGACATGAGCCTGTCGCATTTAAGGACACTTAAATGCCATCGACCTGGCCCGGGATCGAACCCGCAACCTTGGGAATAGAAGGCCAGCGCTATACCAACTTGCCAACCAGGTCGACTAATTATTATAGTAACAGAACATAACCTTCTGCGACAGTATTGGATTTCCAGCCTCCGTGACTTTTCGCTAATTCTCTTTCGATTGCATATCCGAGAATAATCGATACTTGCGGTTTTATAACGGTAGAAAGCTGACCTGTCATTGGCTGAACAGTTGTAACCTGAGTCGTCATTGGCTGAAAGACCTGACCTTTAATGAGTAGGTGTATTTTAATGACAGGCATTAAAGGTCTGCTACCAGGTGTATAATTACTACATTTCGGCATGGTCGAGCATAAATAAATTTAAAATTCCACTAAGCGGTTGGCAAGAAAATCACTGATAACATTTTTGCATTAACAATGAATGCAAATTATTTTTTATTTTTGCTGAAGATAGAAATAAACTTAATTATTTTAACCTACTGTGTAAAATGCCATCGCATTGATATTGAATATTAATTTCAGTCTGCTGGGTAAAATATGTTCTGAGAAAAGTGTAGAGCCCGGACGAGAAGTTATGGCATCGGCGCGAGGGACGCATTTTAGTTCGTTTGCTTGGACTCGCCCTCACACTCAACTGGAGGGGTGTTGGGTCAGTTGGTTACTGGCATTCCGAGTGTTTAGGTCGTTCTGCTACTACCGCTATTGCTAATACTGAAAACATTGTCCTTCTGAGCGCCCTCATTATGGCATTGTCTAAGGTGTGAAATCATAGAGTAGTTCATAGTCAAGGACATGAAATGGCATACAATGTATGGAAATTCATGTCAGAAGAGGCTGTAAACGGAATACCAATTCCATTGAAAAGCGTGTGTGCAAGGGTACTGGCTGCCACCGGTATTTCAAAGCGAACCTTGGCAAGAATCAGGAAAGAAGGGAAAAATATTGAGGCAGAAACAGCAGATCTTTCTCCAGTCCGGAAAAATCACAGCCGAAGAAGAAGATTGTTGCAGCTGTAGACAGTTTTGATGAGGAAGTCATAAGAAGACTCATTTATAATTTCTACGCTACGCATAAGCAGAGGACGACTCTGCAATCGCTTCTTCCAATGGATATCGGTTTATGATTATGTGAAGAAAGTAGAGAACAATTACATTGAAAGTGAGCACGTGATGGACAGTATTTTGGAGAACATTTCCATAAACTTAGGGATATCTGATTCCAGCACAGATCAGTCGTCTGATTCGGACGGAGAATAAGAATATAAAGATGGAATAGCGGGCGTAATTCCATTAGGTATCTTCGGACTCTTGAGTAGGAAAGTGGTGATACTAAGGTAAGACGAATGTTTTTAGAAAGAGATGAAACGGATATGCCTGCCGCTCTGAGCTTGAGAACCGTAACCCAAACACCCCCACTCCTCTACCCTGCTGGCCAGCAATTTAAAACTTCGCGCATGTTGGTGCCATAACATCTCGTCTCAGCTCTACCAATGTCACAAAAAATAAGTGCAGAAAAATGGCGTCAAAGTTTCCATATCTTGTAATGTTAAATTCCTCAGTTTTGGGTGCACTTTTCTCAGCTGTGATGAAAGATACAAATGTAGAAAAAATAGAGCATATGTAACATACTTTTATGTATAAATCCGGCTAAATAAATTTAAAATTCCACTGAGAGGTTGGCAAGAAAAAAAATTTTAATTGATAACATTTATTGCATTAAGAATTACTACAATATTTCTGCTGAAGATAGGGCTAAAAGCTGACAATTATAAGAAATAAAACCATATTATCACTTTACACACCGATATAAAACTACCGAAAAACGATAAAAACCAAAATTTCATTTTTTTTTTCAAAATTCGGTTTACAGACTCCCCTTAAAGAGATAAACTGTCTGTCCCCAACTTTTGGCCTATTATTTCCGGATGAATGTCAAATGTTGGTTCGAAATTCTGAGAATAAAGAGAGCGTAGTGAGATAAAATGACCAATCATTGGTTATTTACGATGATTTGTCATTACTAGAGCTAGGGCATGTATCCACTGAAGAAGAAATCAAATTACCTACGATGCGCATAGTTATGCGTGAAGTCATACGTCACAAACTGACTCGGGGCTGTACAATCTCTGGTACGACAGCAGTACGAACAGGTTAACATTGTTTTATAGTAGTTCCGTGTTCATATTCTACGCTACGTGAACTTCAATAATGTTAGAAACATCACTTGCTGCCACATTAAATACGTTATTGGAGAAATTTAATAGACGAAATTCTATTTTAAATTGAGGACTGTAATCGTTAAAGCTACACCGAAGATAGTTTTGCCATGTGAAATTCATGTTTTGTATTATTCATTAAAAACAAATCTGCACGCGTGGCAAAAACATTACGAGTTTAGAAACGACAAATATTCAAATGCCTGATTCTCTGCGACTTGTAGAAGAACTTTATCAGAAAAACTGATACAACAGCTCCTGGGCCTACCACAGAAAACTGGTTCTTGAGACAAATATTGATTATACTACAATGGTTGTTATCAGAAATTGTTTGCTAGAGTCTAACAACACTATCTTCTTGATCTACAATATGTTTTGTTCGTTTCATCACATCATGTGGTGTGGAGCGAAGTTTCTCTCGTTATAAAAATTGTTTAGACAACAGGAGGAGAAGCTTCATTTTTAAATGTTAAAAATATATGTAGTATGTACATACACTATATAATATATACTAGGGGCTTGTGCAGCAAATACTGCTGCAAACTAAGTTCGTTAGACGTTCAAATAAAAAATTTTCAGATTTATTTTCAATCAAGAATACTTGTCTTTTTGATAGTTACTTGCTTCCATAATAATGAAACATGTTCCCTCTGAATGGATATTTTAGGTCAAATACTTTTTCTTGAACCTATCCAACTTCAGTTTTTTAGTTTCAACGCGAAAACGCAAGTATCAATGTCAGGACGATAGCAGTAGCTATTTCAGGTCATTGTGGATAGTAGGCAAAAGTTAAAAAAATGTCAGGTTTGCTAAGCTTTCGAACAATAGCATTTTCGTGTAGAACTTGAAATGTAGAGCGTAAAATCATTTTATCCTACTAAGAGATCTTGCTGAAATGATCTGGAGACTACAAAATTTTCTAGGCCTCTTATTTTATCAGTAAATAATACCTTTTTATCTTTCCTTAGGAACTGTAATTTTCGCGCTCTCTCGAGCCAATACTGAAGACAATGACACATATCAATATCTACATTACACCGCCATTAGGAACTGTAATTTTTGCGCTCTCTCGAGCCAATACTGAAGACAATGACACATATCAATGTCTACACTACACCGCCATTAAGTATATGAAAAAGACCCAACCCCACTGGGTTAATAAGTATAAACATATTTGATTTTTAATAACAATATTATTATCTTACTTAAGTTTTGTAGTTATATATAGCAGCCACTCAGTAAATTATAGAAATGAAGATCTAAATTAAGATAATCTCTATATTTACTTACATAACCAGAAAACGTTTCACTTTCATGTCATCAATATAGTATCAATATTATGTACAATTAATGAAAAAATAGATGCATCATGATATTAACTATAATAATATTTAATTTCTAATGGTAATAATGTCATCAAACCACCTCAAGTTTCGTAGATTTGAATATCCAATACACAGCTGTACTCAGAAAATAATACACTGCAGAATCAGTTTTTAATAACAAATTGAAATGAGCTCTAAATATGTCGGCAATCCTGCAGGTCATGGCCTTCGTGTAATAGCCTATTGTTTATTGTAGTGTGTGTTTTGTTCTGAAATTCAATCAAGTCGGCCGTGATTGAATAAATTTAGTTCTCAAAACTGACAACAGATGGATTTTGGAAAATAGGAAAATTATGTAGGAAAATTGACATTTCACTGAAAACTACTACTTTTCCGAAAAACTTTAGGTTCCAAGCTTCAAAATGAGTGGCCATTTATTAAAATCCGTTCAGCTGTTTTCCCGTAATTTCCATTACCAGTTCAAATTATATATATATATATATATATATATATATATATATATATTGTTATTTATTTCAATATCTTTGGCGAACAAAGATGACCTACAAATTAATTTCTAGTATATTTTGTATTGCATAAACTATTTTTATTCACTAGGTATATTAATATGTAGTAATTTGTTATGTTTTCATATTTACAGAACTAATGATTATTACAATGTAAACTACATTTATTTATTGTAGTCTAGTCTATATTATAAATTAGTTTCAAATCACTAGTTCATACCTGTACTCTAACGCATTTAGCTACTTACACACCCCTGTCCCTATTGCTTACACTTCCGGTTTACACACGCAACGCGAACACATTGCAAGCAACGGGATATTTGAATAATTTCAAGGGAATAATTGTTCCGGGGCCGGGTAATGCCGGGACATTTGACTGAGCATGCCAACGCTCTACCGACTGAATTATCCACATCCAGGCTCAATTATTCCCTTTTTATTCACATATCTCAAGTGGGTCGACAAGACATCAGAGACCCACCATTGAGTGCACACTAAGCTCTGTGTGACTTAAATACTGTATGTGGCTTTTAACGAACATTGCTCTAGGGTTCGGCCCCGGAACAATTTTTCCCTTGAAATTATTCAAGTCAGTTTCACAGGCAGCTATAACTGAAAGCCAGATTTGGATCAAAGTTAGTGATTTATTTATTTATCTGATTGGCTATGTAGGCTATTGTATATTTTTAGTAGAGCCATCGATGTAGCTCAGTCGGCAGACTCGCTGGGCTGCTGATCCGGAGCTGCGTTCGGGCTTGGGCTTGGTCTCACTGAATGGTTTCTACCGAGGTTTTCCCCAGCCGTGAACTGAAGGCGGATGGTCTATGGCGAGTCCTCGGCATCACTTCATTTCAACCCTTTGATTTGATTACCTGGTTGGGTCTTTTCCGAGGTTTTCCCCAACCAAAAGGCAAATGCCGGGTAATCTTTTGGCGAATCCTCGGACCTCACCTCATCTCACTACATCTCTCCAATATATATTAAAAAATTGCAGAAAATTGTAAAAATTCTATAAAATTACTAAATTGTAAAACTGTAAAAATTGTGAAAAATTGTAAAAATTGTAATTGTAAAATTATGACTTGTTCCACATCTTCAAGCTTCATTGCTCATATAAGATCTATGAAATATAATAAATGAATGAATGAATGAATGAATGAATGAATGAATGAATACCGTCACAAAAATTCAAAGATCCCGGTTTCTATACTCTATAACAGGAATGCTCATTCTCTGACTCGCGATTACGTTCTGTACTCACAACCTTCGAATGTAGAGCGTGCTGTTCCCCGTTCGAAGCTCGACGGATGGCTGCGGAAGGCAGTTCAAGTACTTAGTAAACGCACGAACAGTACGGGACAATGACACAGTCAAAACCTTCTGTAGGCAAACGATCATTCCGTACAGTGTGGGAGGAAGCCTATTTTTGTTGTACGTTCGATGAAAACGGAAAGTGATTACTATATTGTAAGGTACTGTCAGGAATACTACTGAGCAACATAAAACTGCATTATAGGCTCTGCCACCCAGAACATGCCGAAGTGACAGAGAAGCTGTTTTCTGTAATATAGCCTATTTTCATATACCAACGTTATTATTATTATTATTATTATTATTATTATTATTATTATTATTGTTGTGATATTATTCCAGCAGAAATAGATATTTTGATAAAATAATTTTTCAGGGATGCAACGTGCACTACAGCTTCAAGAATTGAAAGCACTTCATGAAAGGCCAAACATTGAAGAAAGTCGAACAATTCAGAGTCTATGTTTTGGAGCAAGATAGCCTATGTAGTATGTTGGGAATTAGCTAAGGCACTAAAACCCTTCACGGATGGTGAACTTGTAAAGAGATGTATGGTGCCTGAACAAAATATAGTTAATTATGTCTTTGTACTGCAACAGTTCAAATGTGAATTCACAGAACATAGATTTAGTGATTTTAGACGTATGGAGGGTGATATTAGTATTTTTGTTAATCTTTTCATAAATTTAGTACAATCCGTGAGAGTGCAGTTCCAGGACGAGTTAATTGATTTACTAAGTAACGTGAAATTCAGAACTAAATGAAGAGAATATGACTTGACAAGCATAGAATTATTTAAACAATGAACAAAACTAAGTATTACAAAATGAACTTATTCGTTGCCACTATGTTAGCTACCTTCGCCTCGACATATGTGTGCGAACAATTATTTTCGAGAATGAAGGTTACTAAATCCAAACATAGGTCCCGATTAACAGACTAGCATCTTTAGCGCATTGCAGTAAATTCGTTGGAAATAGATTCCCGATTACTTGCAGAAAAGAATCCAGATGTTGAATAAGACCCCAAAGTAGGCTATATGGTGGAATATGAAAATGATATTATTATATATAACTATATTAAATATAATAAATAATGTAATAACTTAATATTGCAGTGTATACTCTTTCCTTTTTTCAAATTCAGTTTATTATCCGTATTTGTAAGAGTGTAAGAACTATGCCACGGGCTGTGCTGCAATGTAGTTGCGGAGCCCAGTCCGTACACAGTGTGTTTTATGCAGTGCAGCATCATCCGTGTAATCGGGGCTTTTACCTGCTCTATAATTTTTTATTACTCATCAACTTAAGAATAACGTTAAGTCAAAATAAATTTGTTCAGTTATCATAAACACAATACTGTAACTATTAAATATCTTTAACGCTGTATTTTCGAGAAGTCTTTCTACAAATCTATGTACACACTTCACGATAATATCCTACACAGAAACCCAAGTCGTCTCCATTACTTTGACGTAATGGATACCTTTCCTTTGACAAGGGCACAAACATTTGAGCAGAAAGGGAATCCGCGGGCCGCAAAAAGATGAAATGCAGTTTACGTTCTTAGACCTCTTGAAGAGCGCCTCTCCCGATATTCTTCTTGTGTTGACTCAGGGATTTAACCCCGTTACGTGGCATATCCATTGGTGGGTGCACCCTCCCCATGCACCCCTATACCACAGACTGAGTGGAAACGTGCCCAGATCCCTTATGGAGCAGATTGGGGGCATTTGGAATATGAGAGGAGGGGGAAGAGGGGGGTGCAAGCTGCAAGCATGAGAGACAACCCACCTGAAACTAAGCCTTTCGCAGCGTCGCACTGACTATCGATATGGCATATAACGAAGTCGGTAAAATAGTTCGAGCTTACTGTATAGGGTAAAGGCTTTGCCACTACAAATTAAAATCGGCAGACTTTTTTTTACAAAAAGAAACTGTATTTATATAATAATAATAATAATAATAATAATAATAATAATAATAATAATAATAATAATAATCTATACTAATAATCAAACTGTAGCCAAACTTTATCTGGTAATTTTCGATTTTCCAAAAATAATTGCTGTTAACATGTATAATTAACCATCCTGAAACCGAAAATCGCTTTTTTTTTATTTTTGTATGTCTGTCTGTCTGTCTGTCTGGATGTTTGTTACCTTTTCACGCAATAATGGCTGAACCGATTTATATGAAAATTGGAATATAAATTAAGTTCGTTGTAACTTAGATTTTAGGCTCTTGGTATGGCATTCAAAATACTTTATTTAAAAGGGGGGGGGTTATAAGGGGGCCTGAATTAAATAAATCGAAATATCTCGCTTATTATTGATTATCATGAAACATATTACATAACAAAAGTTTCTTTAAAAATAATTTCCGATAAGTTTTATTCTGTACAAAATTTTGATAGGACTGATATTTAATGAGATAATTGAGTTTTAAAATTACAATAACAACGCCATCTAAGGCGCTGTACTGAAATAAAAACAAATGACTTCGTCTATAAGGGGCCTTGGACAACAACAATCGAAAGCTATTAAACATAGCCTAAGAGAATGTTTCTGTGTTTGTATGAGGTAATATCGGAAGTTAATAAATTGTTTATTATTTCACCATTGGAAAGTGTAGTTTCTCTAGATGGACATAATTCTACAATGTTATTACAGTAACTTCTGAAACATATAGCAAGTAATATAAAGTATACACATTAAAACTAAATGATATGTCAATCTTCATTAAACTATGGTTGCATGTAATAACAATTAAGAAACATGTTAAAGGAATTGTCATCGCACCAAAAGATTGCTCTCTGGACCAAAATGACCGCATTTTAATTATTTAGATACAATTTAAATTAAGTAACATATAAAACGATTTATCCTTCTATCAAACACGAATGTTCCCTGGATCAAACGTCCTATTTTAATTATGTAATTACTTTATATTTATTTCTAACGGGTGCAGCGGAGCGCACGGGTACGGCTGGTAATAATAATAATAATAATAATAATAATAATAATAATAATAATAATAATAATATTACAGAACATATAATACAGAACAATACATCAGACTACAGAATATAATTACAAAAATAGAAATAGAAATAAAATAATACAATCAATATAAAAAAAGAGGATCAACAATAATAATAAAATCTGAGGACCGTATGAGCAGCGCTCCTGTTCGGTCGGAGTGCAGATATATTGTTAGTGGACTATAAGAGGAATAGTGTATATAAATAAAGTAAATAGGCACTAAATAAAATTACAGCTACAATGAAATTACATAATATAATACTGACATAGAGAAAAATGATTGGCTAGGAAAATTTATGAAACATATATATATATATATATTCCAAATTATAGAATAGAAATATAAAATACGTTGATTAATTCATAAGTTACACATAAGGTATAAATCTATTTAATCAAATTGAAGACATTAACGTTTATAATTTTCTTGTTATACGTTAGTCGGTTACATGCTAGAAGTTCTGGGTGTAATTTAGCTACAGAATTATACAATCAAAGACCAAAATTAATGCTATGCTTTAGACTAGCAGGTGTGAAACATTTAGGTTCTACTAATATTGAATTATTATTATCACCATCATCATATCATTATTATTATTATTATTATTATTATTATTATTATTATTATTATTATTATTATTATTATTATTATTATAGAAGGTATATCGAGCGAATTTATAAAACAGTTTTAAATTTGTAGGAGGAGTAGTGGTTTTTCGAATACGATTTAAATTTACAAAAAAAAAAAAGCATATTATTTTCGATGAACTCAGATAAAATTATGTACACAAGGTATTTATATGCAGCACGATATTTGTACAAATTTTCAAAGATTTAGCTCAAACAGTTAAGAAAATTCAAATTTCGCCAATATTTATCTTTAATTTCGCTTATCACTCTGTTATCGGGTAGTGAATATCACCTTATAGACGCTCTGAACTCGAAATTAAATTATTCACAGTGTCCACTTTCTTATAGGCAATGGAAAATATAAATTCCCTAACGGGGATTCGAATTCACGTCGTAGAATCCACACAGGCCTAACACTAGGAGTTGATCGTTAGACATTGCGTGTGCCACGAGCGCCATATGAAGTATTACTTGTCGCTATATACAGGGACATCCTTTTTTTTTTTACATTTCTAATATTAACCTGGCTATACCTCTGAATCAACGATTAAGAATCGGAAACACCGTTTGCTATTCCTTCCAGCACTGGGTTCGATGATACTGGCGTAATATACAAACAAATCACTTTACTAAGTATAGGAGGGAAGAAAAGTAGTTCATCCATTTACGTAAACTAGAAAATATCGCGATTTTGAGTTTGATAATTTTCATTAGATTTTTGTTTAATCACAATACTGTACAGTATTAACAATGACTGTCTTTACTCACGAACTGAGCTTTCCATGCGGACGTATTCATTATGCAGTGTATATTATACTGTCTACAACACATTAGCGTACACTATAGAGAATGAAGTTAAATTGAAAAATAATCATAATATGGATATTTAAACACATTTTTGAAAATGGTAGCCGTTCATTTCAATACAGGCTTCAGTTCTAATGTGCATATTATAGCACTATAGACTATTGTACGTAATTCCAATTACCAGGTTCGTACTTCGTATCAGTAACTCATGTTCAAATAATTCTGTACCTACTCTATAAAAGTGACCTTACGTACTTTAAATTCAATCTTCACTTCTGCCCGATCCGAAAAGACATGCTATCTACTGTCCGTCCAAGTGGTTACGTCGCAGCGTCGTAGAAAGGGAGGAAATCACGTGACAGTTAATTACTTAACGAGGCCCTTTTATTCAAGTTATTTTAAACAATTGTATGGGTATAATATTACGTAGACGTCCAATTTCTAACAGAAATTAATGTTCCCAGAAAAGAGCTAAGACAGCCCAGCCACTAGCATTTACAGAGAGGCGAATAGAAGCAAGTGGGGGAAACCAGGATGCGACGTAGGCAAATGGAAAATGATGCAATATTGAAAGCTCTTTCCTCACTGGAAAACGCGAACATATTTTTGGAACGTACTGTTTACTATGACCGTAAGGCTACTATGACTGTATATGCGGTCTTGGATCTGTGTGGAGGACGGTTGAACTTCATTATCAGAAGGGGTGGGAGTGAAGTACATTCAAAAACTCAGGTACAATAAAAATTGAAGTAAAAATAAAATGATGTCCCTGTAGAAGTTAAAGCAAAATAGTCGAACAAATTGCAATCAAAAACTTATGAAGACAAGGCCAGCAGATTACGAGGGTAGGCAGTCACTGGGAGAGACGGCGGCGAAACTTATAGAGTGCGTCGCTGACATCAATCCTCCTCCCCCGGGGACGCGCGATGTAGTATAAATTTCCACAAAGTGAGGATCTCCAGCTGAACCGTTGCACTTCACCCCGTGCACCCCGCATTTCATGTAGCGTCCCGGTATTCGAAATTGGTCGGGTGTGAAACTGAATGCCGTAAATTCGTTAATCTCTTACAGAAGCTCTGATTCCACTTTGCATCATATTTTAAAGGACGGGGAAAATTGAAAATGCTAAACTCTGTGGAACTCGTTTATTTTACAAGAATATAGCCCCACACTACATACCTTCTTATCTTTGAAAAGCAATCTTAATCGACGTGTCTTTTATTTAGGACATCCTGATTCATGTTACTGTATCAGTATTCAGGAGACATCTGCATAGCAGCGGGAGAAAAGAAAACGTAACAGTGAATGTAGCTACTTTAAGTGAATAATAGTGTACATGTATCAATATCAAGTATTTGCTAGCATCTCTAGTGAAGTAAGGTAATTTAAATCCGCCTGGTATTGATGGATCTCTTATTTTCTAAGCCAATGCCAGATTAACCATTATTCTTCTCAATGGTCTATATTTTCGCTGCGTATTCTCTAAAAAAAGATTGTTTATGAATACAACATTAACCTTTAAAATAATCTTGACTATGCTAAGAAATGGGATGAGACATGAGATGAGATGTGATGTCTGGGCCCTTAGAGAGCTGTAGCGTCACAGATTATTATACTTACTTACTTACTGGCTTTTAAGGAACCCAGAGGTTCATTGCCGCCCTCACATAAGCCCGCCATTGGTCCCTATCCTGAGCAAGATTAATCCAGTCTCCATCATCATATCCCACCTCCCTCAAATCCATTTTAATATTATCTTCCCATCTACGTCTCGGCCTCCCTAAAGGTCTTTTTCCCTCCGGCCTCCCAACTAACACTCTATATGCATTTCTGGATTCGCCCATA
This sequence comes from Periplaneta americana, assembly GCF_040183065.1. NCBI lineage: Eukaryota > Metazoa > Arthropoda > Insecta > Blattodea > Blattidae > Periplaneta > Periplaneta americana. The sequence continues at coordinate 152,197,505 of NC_091129.1, read as the reverse complement.
CGTGCTACATGCCCTACCCATCTCAAACGTCTGGATTTAATGTTCCTAACTATGTCAGGTGAAGAATACAATGCGTGCAGCTCTGTGTTGTGTAACTTCCTCCATTCTCCTGTAACTTCATCCCTCTTAGCCCCAAATATTTTCCTAAGCACCTTATTCTCAAACACCCTTAACCTATGTTCCTCTCTCAAAGTGAGAGTCCAAGTTTCCATATTTGAAGGATTCGTAACAAGCTTTTTTTTTTACGGTGATGGGTTGTTAGTCCTTCGCCCAACCCCTAAGATGGAGGGCCACCCCTCAACGGCTGTCCGCGACTGCTTATTCAATATATTCACAGCTACCCTCCATAATGTAATAACTATGTAAGCAATTGTATTCCATTAAAATTAGAGTCTGGCTGGGCGGAAGAGAAGGCCTACTGGCCTTAGCTCTGCCAGATTAAATAAATAAATAAATTATTATTATTATTATTATTATTATTATTATTATTATTATTATTATTATTATTATATCTGGAGGCCGTCTGCTCGATCCGCAATCTGAGGACGCGCCATGCCATGGTGATAGGGACCCACAATACATGGCACGGATTATTATTATTATTATTATTATTATTATTATTATTATTATTTTATTATTATTATTAACTTCCAATATTTAGGGTCTAATGTGACATATAACCAAAACGAAGATATAAATATGAAAGTTCAGAAATTTGGGAGAATATGCGGAACCATCAGGAGACACTTACGACAGAAAACTACAAAAGAAACGCAACTGAAACTTTATAAAGTAGTAGCCACACCAGTCCTAATGTATGGATGCGAAAATTGGACCTTAAATAGGAAAGATAAGAGGAAAATAGGGACTTCGGAAATGAAATTCCTAAGAGCAGTTGCAGGGACTACCCTCCTAGATCACAGAAAGAACACTGATATCAGAACAGAGCTGAATATATTTAACATGGACAACAGAGTGGAACAACAGAAGAGAAAATGGCATGAGCACATAATTAGAATGGATGAAACGCGACTTCCCAAAATAATGCTAAATTATAAGCCCAAAGGACGTAGAGATGTTGGGCGCCCAAGAACAAGATGGACTGACGATATTCCCTGAGGACGGAACAGGTCTGAAGGCCTAAACCTGAAAGTTGATGATGATGATGATTATTATTAACTTAGGAAGTATAATTAATGAAAGAGGCTTATTTGGGAAAGAAATTGAACATAGACTCGTTACGGCATATTAGTGTTACTACCGCCTTCATAAATTGCTTAGTTTCAAACTCCTTTCTAGATTATCAAAATTAAGATGCTATAAAAAATAATCTTACCAACTCTCCTATATTGCTGTGAAAGTTGGATATTAACAAAAAAAAAAACAACAACAACAAAAAACAACAACAAAATCCCTTTTTACTTTTGAGAACAAAATCTTGAGGAAGATTTTTGGTCCCATTCAAGAAAATAACACATGGAGAATTTTGAACAAGAGGGAACTAAGGGATATTTACAGTATAAAGATCCGGACATAATAGCCTTAATAAAAAGTCGAAGACTACGTTGGCTTGGACACGTTCTACGGCGTGATGAAGACTCTCTTCTACGAAACGCTTTCGACTATTCTGCAAGATGTACAGACCTCTTGGTAGGCCTCGTCTCCGTTGGCAGGACCAAGTACAGGGACATCATTTTATTTTTACTTCAATTTTTATTGTACCTGAGTTTTTTAATGTACTTCACTCCCACCCCGTCTACTAATGAAGTTCCAACTCCACACAGAACCAAGACCGCAGATAGTAAGCAGTACTGAGTTACTGACTATAGTACGTTCCAGAAATATGTTCGCGTTTTCCAGTGACGAAAGGACCATATTTTCGCACAGGTACTGTCCGTTTGCCTACGTCGCATCCCGATTTCCCCCACCTGCTTCTGCTCGCCCCTCTGTAAAAGCTGGGCTGTCTTAGCTATTTTCTGAAAACATTAATTTCTCTTAGGAATTGGGCGTTTACGTAATATTATACAGCTGTTTAATTTAACTTAAATAAAAGGGCCTCGTTAAGTAATTAACTGACACGTGATTTCCTCCCTTTCTACAATCCTGCGGCATAACCACTTCGACGGACAGTAGATAGCATGTCTGAGTAATTTTATATTTTCGGGTCCGGCAGAAGTGAAGATTGAATTTACAGTACGTAGAGTAGGTACAGAATTATTTCAACATGAGTTACTAGTACGAAGGACGAAACTGGCAATTGGAATTAGATACAATAGTCTATAGTGCGATAATATGCACAAAAGAACTGAAGCCTGTACCGAAATGAACGGCCACCATTTTCAAAATTGTGTTTGAATATTCATATTATGATTATTTTTCAATTTAACTTCTTTCTCTATATTGTACGCTAATGTGCTGTAGACAGTATAATATACATTGCATAATGAATACGTTCGCATGGATAACTCACTTCGTGAGTAAAAACACTTGTTCTTAATACAGTACTGTACTTTGATTAAAGAAAAACCTAATGAAAATTATCAAACTCAAAATCGCGATATTTCCTAGTTTACTTAAATGGATGAACTACTTTTCTTCCTTCCTATACCTAGTAGAGTGATTTGTGTTTTACGCCAGTGTCATCGAACTCCAGTCTTGGAGGGGGGAGCAAGCGGTGTTTCCGGTTCTCTAAAGGTATAGAGAGGTTAATATTAAAAATGTTAGTAAAAATAAAATGATGTCCTGTATATGGTATTCTTTCTAGAGTGGGAGGACGACAAGAAGATGCAGAGAACAGAGACGAATGCCGATATATCGTGAATGAGGCTAAAAACCTCTTAGGTTTTGAAATGCCCTAAATTGATTCATCACCATTATTATTATTATTATTATTATTGTCATCATCATTATCATCATTTTTCATCCAAGTGTTAGACCACGTGGTCCGTTAAGGTCTCATGCCATCCCTTATCCGGGCGTCCAGTAGGTCTTCTTCCTCTAGAAAGGCACTGTATGACGTGCTGCTCATGATCATACCTGCAGTCGATGTTGCAGTTAACCTTGCGGTTTACAAACCCTAAATGTGCTCTCTACTGATAAAGTTACAAATGACTATATGCGAGATCAGCTACATAATTATAATATAATCAGTAATAATGACACACTTCAAGGTACAAACATGTCATCAGAATGGATGCCGACAGACTACCTTATTTCATGATGATTAGATATCGGATTTTTAGGCTTGACTAGGATAAGCTGCAAAAATTTTATATAAACACTAGCCGTACCCGTGCGCTCCGCTGCACCCGTTAGAAATAAATATAAAGTAATTACATAATTAAAATAGGACATTTGATCCAGGGAACATTCGTGTTTGATAGAAGGATAAATCCTTTAATATGTTACTTAATTTAAATTGCATCCAAATAATTAAAATGCGATCATTTTGGTCCAGAGACCATTCATTTGGTGCAATGACAATTCCTTTAACATGTTTCTTAATTATATTATATTATATTATATCAGAAGTTACTGTAATAACATTATGTCCATCTAGAGAAACTGCAATTTCCAATGGTGAAATAATAATTATACAAATCGGTTAATTTAGCTTCCGATATTTCTTCATACAAACACAGAAACATTCTCCGTAGGCTATATTTAATAGGTTTCGATTGTTGATGTCCAAGGCCCCAGCTTCGATTGTTGTTGTCCAAGGCCCCTTATAGACGAAGTCATTTGTTCTTAATTCACTGCACCGTCTCAGATAGCGTTATTTTAATTTTAAAACTCATTTATCTCATTAAATATCCGTCCTATCAAAATTTTGTCAAGAATAAAACTTATCGGAAATCATTTTTAAAGAAACGTTTGTTATGTAACATTTTTCACAAAAATCAATAATAAGCGAGATATTTCGATTTATTTAATTCAGGCCCCATTATAACCCCCCTTTAAAATAATGTATTTTGAATGCCATATAGCCTAAAGTCTAAGTTACAACGAACATAATTTATATTCCAATTTTCATCGAAATCTGTTCATCCATTATCGCGTGAAAAGGTAACAAACATACAGACAGACAGACATACAAACAAAAATTTCAATAAAACGATTTTCGGTTTCAGGGTGCTTAATTATATATGTTAGGACCAATTATTTTTGGAAAATTGAAAATTACAAAAAAAATTTCGGCTACAGATTTATTATTAGTATAGATTCCAAAATGCATGCAACACTAGAAACTCTCGAGCGATGATATTGCCTAAAACAAGGTGCATTAAAGTACGTACCTTTCAGCCTATGCTAAACGAGACTAAAAATCCGAGGTCTAATGATGATATTCAAACCAAATGGAACAATAAACCACGAACATCCATAAGAAGATGAGGCTATGACTATGCAGGAACAGGCCAAGGGCTTTATCTAATATATTTCTGGCTCTAACCGTTAGCCTAACACTGTTCTGGTTTCGGATCAGGGAAAAAAATCAAAGCATATTTCGGATTTCTTTATTTCCATGCAATATATAAGAACCAGTCATCCTTACAGGGTGATCAATTTAATAAACCTCAGTTATGTACAGCTCTAAATTGGAATCCGACCCGTCCAGTAAAACACGGACGTTACGTGGAAGAACATAAATTTTCAGAGACCATCGGTGGGTTTTATTGTGACGTATACGCGGGGAATTTCAATTTCAGTGTAGTATGCATAAATAACCGCAACTATTCCCTGTTTCCCCTCTCACCCCTTCCCTTTAAGACCAATTTAGGAATATTTGCAATGTATTTTTGTGTTAAATCAGAGGGGGGTGCGCTGTATATTGGGGTAGCAATGGTCATCTGTTTACACCGACAGCACAATGGCGTAGCACCATGCCATGCGGAATACTCTGGCAGTCCGCACGATTTCACTTCGCGATGCAGCGCAATATAGGGGGTGACCTTCCACTGCGTACTCAGCCAACGGCGTGGTTACGGCGATTAGCTTTGATTCTGCTGACGTAATATGGCATAAACATGGACGTAATGTAGCACCGGACATGTGCGTTTGTCAGTTCATATGAATCTTCGTACTGTCTGCACTCCGGCGTTAAACCCAACAGCATTTCCCTTTCTTAATCGAAGATTTGGTACTAGCAACTCTTTACAACTCGTTTTAAATAGCCTATACTTACTTACTTACTTGCTTTTAAGGAACCCGGAGGTTCATTGCCGCCCTCACATAAGCCCGCCATTGGTCCCTATCCTGAGTAAGATTAATCCAGTCTCCACCATCATATCCCACCTCCCTCAAATCCATTTTAATATTATCTTCCCACCTACGTCTCGGCCTCCCCAAAGGTCTTTTTCCCTCCGGCCTCCCAACTAACACTCTATATGCATTTCTGGAATCGCCCATACGTGCTACATGTCCTGCCCATCTCAAACGTCTGGATTTTATGTTCCTAATTATGTCAGGTGAAGAATACAATACGTGCAGTTCTGTGTTGTGTAACTTTCTCCATTCTCCTGTACTTCATCCCTCTTAGCCCCAAATATTTTCCTAAGAACCTTATTCTCAAATACCCTTAATCTCTGTTCCTCTCTCAAAGTGAGAGTCCAAGTTTCACAACCATACAGAGCAACCGGTAATATAACTGTTTTATAAATTCTAACTTTCAGATTTTTTGACAGAAGACTAGATGACAAAAGCTTCTCAACGGAATAATAACAGGCATTTCCCATATTTATTCTGCGTTTAATTTCCTCCCGAGTGTCATTTATATTTGTTACTGTTGCTCCAAGATATTTGAATTTTGTCGTGCCGGAGAATCAGTCCCATTCCGAGGCTTACTGTTAAGTTTCATAACAAGCTGTTTTTTACGGTGATGGGTTGTTAGCCCTTCGCCCAACCCCCAAGCTGGAGGACCACCCCTTATCGGCTGTCCACGACTGCTTATTCAATATATTCGCAGCTACCCTCCATATCTGGAGGCCGTCTCCTCTATCCGCAACCTGGGGACGCGCCATGCCGTGGTGATAGCCTATAGAAACTATTATTCAGTAACAGTGACTGTTGCTACTTACTTACAGATGGCTTTTAAGAAACCCAGAGGTTCATTGCCACCCTCACATAAGCCCGCCATCGGTCCTTAGGCCTATCCTGAGAACGAGTAATCCAGTACCTACCATTATACTACCTACCGCTAATCCCTTATTCATCTGTCGTCAAAAATCTTGGCTTCTTTTTTGATAATAATCTACATTGGAATTTTCAAGTTAAAGAAACGATAAAAAAATCTGTTCCTCCATTCACTGTTTGAGTCGCTTAAGAAACTTCTTGCCCCAGCAACTAAAACTTACCCTAGTACAAACCCTAGTAATGCCGCACTTCGATTATTGTGACTTTTTGTTAAGTGACCTAAGTTCTGAACTGTCAGTCAAGTTACAGCGAGTTCAGAATATGTGCGTCAGATACGTATGCAACATCCGACGATATGATCACATATCACCGTCCTTCGCAAGTCTTTCGTGGCTCCGACTTAAAGAACGTAGAACTTTACAGTCCTTGTCATTGCTCTTTCGAATTCTGCACACTTCAACACCAAATTACCTTTCGTCTCGTTTTTCTTATCTATACTCTAACCACGACGTAAATACCAGATCACTTATCTGTGGCGCGTTAAGTATACCTCTTCATAGAACATCTCGTTATTCATCATCTTTTACAGTATCCACCTCGCGACAATGGAATTCCCTGTCACAAAGTATTAGGGGCTGCAAGACAATAAACACTTTTAAAAACAGCTTAAAAGAAAACCTTCTTAGCATTTCACTCCAATCATACTGACTTAAACTATCACTGTCTACATTGTTACTCCTTCCTTTAGACATGCATCATGATAGTGCTGTATTTTCAAAATTGTCTCATAATAATCTCTTTCTATTATCTAACATTATTTGAAATATATTAACATTCTATGTATATTAGCTTAATTCTGCTACATAGTTTGTATTACGGCTTAACTCTGCCAGCTAAAATAAATTATTATTATTATTATTATTATTATTATTATTATTATTATTATATTCCACCTCCCTCAAATCCACTTCAATATTATCCTTCCATCTACGTCTCGGCCTCCCTAAAGATCTTTTTCCCCCTCAGGTTTTCCAACTAACACTCTATACGTGCTACATGCCCTGCTCATCTCAAACGTCTGGATTTAATGTTCCTAATTATGTAAGGTGAAGAATACAATGCGTGCAGTTCTGTGTTGTGTAACTTTCTCCATTCTCCTGTAACTTCATCCCTCTTAGTTCCAATTATTTTCCTAAGTACCTTATTCTCGAACACCCTTAATCTTTGTTTCTCTCTCAAAGTGACAGTCCAAGTTTCACAACCATACAGAACAACCGGTAATATAATGGTTTATAAATTCTAACTGTGGACATATTGCAGGAACTCAAAATGGATCCTATAGTTAATTTTGTTCAACAATATCGACTTCAGTGGAAAAAACATGTCGAAAGGATGGATCGCACTAGATGGCCTAAACAGATTCTTACTTATGTACCAAGAGGAAAGAGGAAATTGGGAAGACCACGCAAGCGCTGGCATGAGACCGTAACAGATCCTGTAGGGTCTAATACGTGAGGGATATGATGATGATAAATTCTAACTTTCAGTTTTTTGAATGCAGATTAGATGACAAAAGCTTTTCAACTGAATAGTTGCAGGTGTTTCCCATATTCAGGCTATTCTACACTTAATTTCCTTATATTTGTTATTGTTGTTCCAAGTATTTGAATTTTTAAATCTCTTCAAAGGATAAATTTCCTATTTTTATATATTCATTTCGTTCTACGTTCTGTTCAAAGACAATGATAAACTTTATTATTTCGGGGTTTACTTCAAACCTATCTCCTTACTTTATTCATGTAAAATGTCCGTGTTTTGGCTATACGAAATGGATGGTAAACAGTAGTTAGGGAAAACGAATTACTCTCGAAAAAATCTAAGAGACATTTGGTCAGCACCGATATCACAGCATCGAACTTCTTACCACATTGGTGAGTAGGAGTCAGCTGGTTCACCGCTGTGCTGGAACGCTTAGCATGTCTGATCGTTAAACGAGGGGGCCGTGTTCAAATTCTGATTGGGACAAGTTACCCTTGATTGAGTTTGCTCAACCAATTGAAGCAGAATTGCTAGATAACTAACTTTCTGGATCTCGGACTCATTGCGTCATCACAATTACATTTCCATTTTTTCATAATCATCTCAGTTTCTTTCCATATTTCGGGCTCGCCATCGAACTTGGATCCCGTGATACGTGGTAATTAGTTGCTGGTAGTAGTGCTTTGTATTGTGGGCCCTCTCCTGGGGCTCATGGTAGCTCGTGGACCGCGGTGATGTCTACGTGGAAAGGTAAAAGGGATCCTGCAGGTTTTAGGGAATTTGAGGGCAGCGGAATCTGTAGTGCGGAGGACCTTAGGACATGCACACCATTCCATTACGTAGTAAGATGGACACACTCGAGCGGCCTAAATTCGAAGGCAGTCCCTAACCCGTGCCCCTCCCCTCAAGAGGAACTATATAATAGAATAGAATTGGGGTCAGCTGATTAAAATAAGTTTGGGCTCCTCAAAATCTTTCCTTCTCATTCTTCTCTTGTATCCGACAATCCATGTAAAGGCGACTATAGAAATACAGACTGACCAGCAAGATAAAAATTACAGGTGTAGAATACATATTTTATATGTTCTACCCATAAAATTGTAATATCTGAATTTGTGAGCCAGGCTTCAGTCCTGTTATTTATCTTATCACTTCGTCACTTTTCGATATCCTCTGTAATAAAAGGAATTTTTAGTCGGTTGAGTAGTGTATTTAGCGTCGATGGAATTGGTAATACCAAAATGGTAATTGGCGAGATGAGGATTTTGATTTGGAATGTTATTACCTGAGATTCGCTTTACAGTTTTGAAAAACCTGAAAAAACCAAACCGGTAATCAGAGAAAGCGGGAGTCGAACCCACGCCCTAGCGCAGGCACTGATCATTAACCACTTTCCTGATTAACCTGAGTTAACTCGGGTTGCTAACTTGTGTCAAAATTTATTAACCCGAGTTAACTCGTTTGAGTCCCATTTTCGCTGCTGAGGATTATATCCCGAATATATTACGTTTCCATTCTTTCATCAACCTTTTCCTCACTAGATGGCTACAGAAGTTAGTGATATTGCTGTATCTGGTGGTGTTTTTTGTACTTCTTCCTTGCGAGTGGAATTCTATGCTCATATAGCATTCACACACAGTAGTAAGTAGATGCTAGTTAGTTTTGGCGGTTTCTGTTTGTGTTTAGCGTTTTTTGTGCTGTTTTGTGTAACGATGGATCAAGTTAGTGATTCCGAAACTTTTGATCAGGAATATATTCCTGTAGAAGATTAGGAAATGAAACATCGGTATCAGAAGACGAAGTTATAGACCAACAAACAAATTCAGATCAGTTGATGGCGTGTCTTTTCGACAGTGGTTTGAATAGAAGACATCTGACACCATTTCTTCTGCACCTCCGAGGTCCCCATTCCCTGATATTTTAACATTGTTTCTGATAACGATAATTCTCAATTTTTTAAATTATTCTTTAATAATGACCTAATCAATATTATATTCGAGGAGACGATTCGGCATGCTAATAAGTGTTCACAGAATGCTGAAAATAATTCGTGGCGGCCTAATACAGACTCTGAAATACGTGTACTTTTGGGCATAATGATACTGCAGAACATTATTCACAAACCTGAAGAACAGATGTACTGGTACAAATATTCCATGACTGCTACACCATTCTTCCCAAAACGCTCTCATATAGGAGAGCAGATACTACTGTCCGGAATGCAATGTGCCGCTGTGCGTAATACCCTGCTTTCGAGTCTATCACACGACAAGCAACATTTAACGCCTTGATAACAGCACTGGTATTGTACCTCATAAATTAATCCATAAAAAACATAAGTTGGTAAATAGTTCAGGAGAAAATCAAAGTGGGACAACTATCAGAGCTGGAATCAAGGTGCACGAGGTAACTCGGAATAATAATTCAGGTATGAATGTATGTCTATTTCATAGTGATTTTTTAAGTATGTAAGAAAATTAGTGATGTACAGTGATTCTGCAATATTAAATGACCTCTTACAAAAATAAAAAAATATGACACCTTTTTTACAAAACTGGTAAAATATATAGTAAGGGAAGAGGTTAAGTCAACGCGCCTGCTGTTTGAGCTACGTCTGTAGCTAAAGGGATGTTAAATAAAGAATTTCATATTGCTACGTCATCCGTACTGGAAATTTACTCACGGCTCGAAAGAAAATGAAATAGTTGACTTTTTAAAAAGCAAAATCGACCTACTTCACCTCACCTCCTTCTCGTAAAACTGCAATATTGATCTCTGACATCCCCCGAAACGTGAGGTGAGACGACGCATGTACCTACCATTCAACAAGTGTTCCAAGTTGGAAGTATCTGTAACAGTCGAGATTTTCCTTCGCAAATATTACTCTATTCCGTCCAACCCTTTATCAATTCATCTACTCACCCATATACCTGCCTGCCCATCTACATACATCCTTATCTAGTACCTGTCTAGCTATTAATTCGTTTACCGACAAATCTATCCATAAAATCTGCACACATTTTTTTTATATTTTTTAGTAAAAGTTTGAAATGTCATGGAAAATTCACTTTTCCAAATGTTCCAGATGTTTCAATGGTTTCGAAGTCAGACATGTATGTATGTATTTATTTACACTGCAAGTGGGCAAGTACCCGGTGGCAGTGGTATACACAATATAAACAATACACAAAAAAAATGATAAGCAATACACAATAAATTTACAATACACAATACAATTATACAATACACAATACAATTTTATACACAATACAATAAGAATACACAATATAATTTAACACAATAATAATAAAACATAAATAAAATACCTAATTTTACATTACAACCTACATAATTATGTATAGGCCGTACATAAGTTTCAATAGTATTTCACTTTATTCTCATCTCACTCACTGTAGTGGCACTATGACGCATTTCACTGACACTTTAGGACACATTTCACTGACACACTATAACACATTTCACTGACACTATAGAACACATTTCATTGACGCTATAAATTATCACTGATCGGAACTATTCACTGCTCTGTAAAACCATAACTCCACTGACTCACCTCGCTTCACTGGTACAACAGTTCAAATAAGTCAAATAATTACATCCTTATGCATACTGTACTTATAAACAGAACTACATTTAAACTAAACATTTCTAGTCTAAGGCCCTCTTACACGCTATTTTTAAATAATTTACAATTCAAACCAAGGAAGTAACTCGTCAGGCTAAATAAATACATGTCACCTTAAAAAATTAAATGTTAAATGTCACCTTAATTTTAATTTGCGCTTGATACACAACTTTTTAAATTATTCTTGAAACTCCTTAAGGAAGGACAGCCCTCAAAGACCGCTGCAGGTAGGTCATTCCAATCATTTATAGTTCTATTTAAAAATGAGAATTTACCTACATCCGTTTTCTGTTTCCTACATTTGATTTTAAAATCATGATCGTTCCTACCATAGTACGTTGGCTTTTCTAACCGAGCCGTTATGTCTACCCATGCTTTCTGACCTAGATGTGCTCTATACAATGATGTTATTCTAGTTTTCCTACGTCTGTTTTCCAAAGTTTCCCATTTAAGTTCTTTTATCGTATCGTTTCCATCTTCTCTTTTACCTTTAACAAATTTAGCTGCCCTATACTGGATTCTTTCTAAGGAATTTATCTGATATATTCTATAGGGATCCCAACATGTAGTTCCGTATTCCATTAACGGTCGCACTAACGTTAGATATGCTATTTCCCTCGATTTGGGGCTAGCCTTTCTCAAGATTCTCATAATAAAGTGAAGTGCCCTCCATGCTTTACCCGTAACATTGTCAACATGCTCTCCCCAAGAAAGTTTGGAGTTTAAATACACTCCTAGGTATTTACAACATTGTACTTGCGGAATTACAACACCACTGAATTCGTAATTAAGATCGGGTTTTACAAATCCTACAAATCTAGTACCAATATCAACGTAGGTCTATCTACTAACCCACGTATCTATTTATTTACCTTCCCATCTACTTATCCATCAACACCCATTCACTCATTTATCCATCTATCAATCTACCACTTATCTATCTGTCTAACCATTACGTAGTATACTTATCACGAATACAGACCTATTCATATTTCCACTCCCCCTCCATCTACCAACTCATTCACTCATCTAGCCACTCATCCACATACTTTATATCAATATACTACCTATCCATCTACCTCGATGTAGCTATTCTATCATACATCAATCTATTCATTTCTCCAATTATCTAATCTCTATCAATCTATCCGTTCATATACCAGCCCATTTGCATACTTTTTATCTAAAATCTATTACCTATAGGACTACATCGAACTATTAACGTACCTACTCATCTATACACCCGTCTATTCAACTTCCCTACTTATCAATATCATGTACCAAATAATCTATTCACCTACCCATCTATCTGCATATGTTCTATCTGCTATCTGTCCATGTAACCATTAACGTCCCTACCGATACATACACCAGTCTATTTCTTTCCCTAATCATTTTTCGAAATATCCATTCACCTACTCGCCCATTTGCATATATTTTACCTACCAATCGACTACATACTCAAATTTAGCATCGTTTCAAATCGTATTATGTCCAACTTACATTTTTTTTCACACGAATGACGAAAAACTGAATTACTCGTAGACCGGACAAGTTTTCAAAACACTACACAAAACCATTTTGAAGTACTTGTTTCACAGTTTACAAAAATATGACGACTTGGAACCATCAGACTTCACAGCATGAAAGATAAATAAATAGAAAGTAACAAATTTAATTTCGTCCACTGTTGGACTTAATACGTTTTGAAACGATGCTCCTCTAATAATTAATGCGACCACCTACCCACATACTCCTAAAGCTATTTACCTCCCCATCTACCTAACCATCTACCAACCCATCCATTCTCCTATCAAATCATCTACTAATCTAACTACTTATTATGCCTATTATTTACCCATCTATCTACCAATCTACCATAGGCTTAATATGACTTTGGATTTTCTTACACTATTATCCTATGGCCACACGCTATGAATACTTCGAAATGGCTTCAGAATTACGTTAGTCCTAAGCACAGAACCGTAATACACGGTTTAGTCATAACTAACTGGTTGCTTAGAGATGAGAAATATGGAATAAGTCAGATATCTCACACTAAAGCGGGTTCATCCTATACAATTTACAGAATCTTGCTGAAGTGACACTATTTGTGATACAAACACTGTAATGAGTTCTTTTATTTCCTAATAATAAAATATTGTTTTGATTCTGCTAGGTAATATTTCCTTCCCATGACCTATAAAACTTTTCCCGATACTGTTCTGCGCGCAAAGTTTCCACTATATATCTACAGTCCCTTCAATAGCACTTCAGGACATCAAAGAAAGGCTGATCGAGTGCACTCTCGAAACTATCCTGGAGCAATCTGTCACATTCGCGGACATATACGATGCAATTAGAGTGACCTTCTCCTTAGTCCACTTTTACTATTACAAAAATGGTATGGACAGCTACAATGAACGACAGATCAGAAAATTGTAAAGATAATGTTGTATTGGGAAATAGAAAACGAAGAGAACAAAGACCAAGGAAGCAATGGTAAGTGTGTATAGACAGAATATATGAGTAGTTTATTTTAGTTTGATAGACGACGTTTTATTTATTTTATAAAAAATGCATACAATTGCTTACAAATAATGAAATGAAAGTATCTGTATTCGAGCAGCAACACATCGCTTAGAAATTATGGCAAATATAATATTCTCGTTAAAATATATACATTATATAGAAAATATATTTCTTTCGTGGAAAAAACGATGATATGTAAAGATGCTCTGTACCAGGAACTACACTACCGGTAAAAAAATCATCTGAAGAATAATAAGAACAGAATAACAGCAACAACACTATGTGACACACACACACACATATATACGCAAAATGCCAGTTATTATATACATACATATATATGTATATAGTAACTGGCATTTTGCAAAATGCAAACCGTAGTTCGCTCCAGGTGCGGGTGTAGTGATCAAATCTGATTGCCAGTTGCACTCACTTCCTATACCAGCCATCGACTTGGTACATGAATTGTTTCTGCCCACAATTTTTTACTAAACTGTCCATCAATTGGAGTATTACACAATACATGGCACAGTGATCAAATGTGATTGGCAGTTGCACTCACTTCCTACACCAGCCATCGACTTGGTACATGAATTGTTTCTGCCCACAATTTTTTATTAAACTGTCCAACTATTGAAGTATTATACGATACATGGTACAGTGATCAAATCTGATTGGCAGTTTCTCTCACTTCCTACACCAGCTATCGACTTGGTATATGAATTGTTTCTGCCCACAATTTTTTTACTAAACTGTCCATCTATTGGAGTATTATACAATACATGGTACAGTGATCAAATCTGATTGGCAGTTTCACTCACTTCCTACACCAGCCATCGACTTGGTATATGAATTGTTTCATCAAACATAATATATAACATACAGAAAGAAAGGAGAAAGCATAATAAAATGTGAACAGCAGGTGAAAATACATGAGAAATACAAAGTATAAAAAACAAGACAATTATTGATAATAATAATAATAATAATAATAATAATAATAATAATAATAATAATAATAAATAAGAACAGTAATAATAATAATAACAATAATAATAATACAAATAGTAGTAATAAAATAGTGCAGTACAAAGCATACAATGAATACAATATTTTTAAGTATACACAGTAAGGAAAATTATGATTATATATAGCTCAACTTATCACATTACAGATATACCATTATCGGAAAATATGAAAACAAAAATATAAAATAAGTTAAATATCACTAGAACAGAAAAAAAAAAGTGAATACATGGTAACATGCAATACAACACTTGTGATAATAGTAAGTTAGTTTGGCAACTCAACATAAGATAATTTTCTAACTTGGATTTGAAAGATTTCAATGTTCGGAAGACCTTGACTTCAGGCGGCAGAGAGTTCCAGTGACGAGAAGTAGCAACAGTGAAAGATATGGAATACACAGATGATGTATGAAGTGGAATTTCTAGCGTGTTATCGCGTTGTGATCGAGTATTAATATTATGATAGCGAGAGAGAGTATAAAAACGATTCGCGCATTTTTGTAAGCAGTTTGGTCTAGGACAAACTCTTGTCACTGAAGTATCTCTGTCTGCAGTGAAGGGATCTATAAAAATTCTAAGAAACCATCTCTACAGTTATATAGATTGATCTCTTTGCTATGGCGATCTGCTCACTTAAGTTGGGTCTTGCAACTAGTGCTAAATAGACGACTGTGGTCACCCAAAAGCTAATTGATACGAGAAAATTTTATGTTTCCTCTGGAATTAATGATCTTTTGTTTAGTATTTTCCAATTATTTCTAACTAGCCGTACCCGTGCGCTCCGCTGCACCCGTTAGAAATAAATATAAAGTAATCACATAATTAAAATAGGACATTTGATCCAGGGAACATTCGTGTTTGATAGAAGGATAAATCGTTTAATATGTTACTTAATTTAAATTGCATCCAAATAATTAAAATGCGATCATTTTGGTCCAGAGACACTCATTTGGTGCAATGACAATTCCTTTAACATGTTTATTAATTTTCATTACATGCAACCATAGTTTAATGAAGATTGACATCATTTAGATTTAATGTGTATATTTTATTTCACTTGTTATAGGTTTCCATTGAATTATGGTAATAACTTAATTTTAACCCTTGTTTTCTACGTATTCAGTAAATGGCGCTTGGCCCACTATGGTTCTGAACCCTTCAAATAACTTAAATTATATTATATAATGTATTACATATTATATTATATTATATTATATTATATTATATTATATTATATTATATTATATCAGAAGTTACTGTAATAACATTATAGCATTATGTCCATCTAGAGAAAATACACTTTCCAATGGTGAAATAATAATTAATTATACGAATCGGTTAATTTAGCTTCCGATATTACTTCATACAAACACAGAAACATTCTCTGTAGACTATCTTTCATAGTTTTCGATTGTTGCTGTCCAAGGCCCCTTATAGACGAAGTCATTTGTTTTTTAATTCTTTACACGGCCTTAGATGACAGTTATTTTAATTTTAAAACTCATTTATCTCATTAAATATCAGTCCTATCAAACTTTTTCAAGGAATAAAACGTATCGGACATTATTTTTAAAGAAGCTTTTGTTATGTAACATTTTTCACAAGAATCAATAATAAGCGAGATATTTCGATTTATTTAATTCAGGCCCCCTTATAACCCCCCTTTTAAATAATGTATTTTGAATGCTATATAGCCTAAAATCTAAGTTACAACGAACTTAATTTATATTCCAATTTTCATCGAAATCAGTTCATCCAGTATCGCGTGAAAAGGTAACAAACATACAGACAGACATACAAACAAAAATAAAAAAAAGAAGCGATTTTCGGTTTCAGGGTGGTTAATTATATATGTTAGGACCAATTATTTTTGGAAAATCGAAAATTACCAGAAAAATTTCGGCTACAGATTTATTATTAGTATAGATTGTGCTATTTCTTATTCTTTTACTTCTCCTTTGTTTTCTTTTTTTTTTTTCTATTATAACAAACATTTTATGGTAAGCTTTGTCTTCTAAGCAGCCTTCACTTGGAGGAAGCTGAATAAAATTTATTCGAAATAAATAATAACTAATGAATTAAGAAAAAGCAATATTATGAGAGGTGAAAGATGAAACAGTAACTCAATTTAAAACAATTGCCAATATCCTTAAAAGATTAATCTTCTTCAGCCACTCTGGCCATAAGTGTGGGACGAAAACCGTGATGTTCACCCCTGGTGTGGTTACCCCCCATCCCAATTAGACTATAGTAGACTGACTCAACAGTAGGGGCCAGCGGGGGCAGCCGGGGTCATACACGGCTCCCTCGACCCGAGCCGAGCTGTACTGCAGGTGCGGCGAAAGGGAAAATTCACGTTAATCCGTTTCAATAATTCGCCGCTGTGGCGCTGCGACGCATTAAAACCAATTATATGTGGGTATAAAATTAACGAGTGAGACAGACAGCGCCCCAAGCCCGGCGGTGTGGTCTCCCGCACCAATGTAATCACTCTTGTGAACACGTATTAATTCCTGCCGCTTTGAATTATTATCGGTTACAGCTCGCTACAAATGTCTTCGGAAGATTTTAGTCAAGAGTCTTGAAGGACTACAAACACAACGAGCTTTAGAGTAGACCAATGGACTGCTACTGAATCATAAGTCACTTTACCATGACAACTCCCATCCCTCTTACAATGGTCATAATCAGGCTTCGAGACTTTGGACCCGATACAATAAGTTTACTGTGCTTGTACTATCAGTATGGCATAGTTGCGCCCCGCGGACAATTCGAAGACCTAGGGATGGCATAATTGCGCCCCGAAGAAATCAGGTAGCAGAAGGGACATGGCATAGTTGCGCCCCGAAGAAATCAGGTAGCAGAATGGATATGGCATAGTTGCGCCCCGATGGGCATAGTACACACGAAAGTGATTGTCATAAAATAAATAAATTACTTAAAAATATTACAGTGATAGCTGCATTAAAATCAGGTAGGCCTAGCATATGATCAATTTTTCTATTTAAAATAACACTTTTTTATTGATCACACACAATAAATGAACTGCATTTTTTGTTTCTACATCGATATCTCAATCTTACGGTACAGGGTTTCGAAAATTGAAACTTAGAATCATTGTGAATTATTAACTCTTTACCCTTTTCACTAAACTTAACATTCATTTTAAATTAACCTCACTATACGCCACAGACAGTGTGAAAATCACTGATAAAATTTCAAGACTGCTAAGGTCCCATATTCCAACGACTCACTTATTTGAATAATTATGTCAGTTAATAAAGTACTGCCAACTTCATGGTGTTCATTTTAACGGTAGACTATTGATAATCACTGCATAAACAGTAGAAAAACAGTTAATAAAGTACTGCCAACTTCATGGTGTTCATTTTAACGGTAGACTATTGATAATCACTGCATAAACAGTAGAAAAACAGTTAATAAAGTACTGCCAACTTCATTGTGTTCATTTTAATAAATATTAAATCGAATAAGAAATCAATAAGGTTGGTTGATTATGAGACTCGAGTTTGCGTAGTGTCTTTTTCTCTACCTATTTCATCGGGGCGCAACTATGCCATGCCCCTTTCTCTACCTGATGGGAACGAGGCGCAACTATGCCCACAAAACAGGGACCCTTTTTTATCTGCTGCATCTTATCTGACCGTGGGGCGCAACTATGCCCTGCCCTTGTACTATAGGTTGTTGACTCGCTGCAGGTAGTGAAAGTTAGAGATGTGTTGAGGTAACAACATTGCTATTTAGAGTAGAGTAAGGTAGTATGGAGAAACACACACATATGTACATTCTGGAAGTAAATATACATTACACAATGACAATGTCAAGAGAATACGAAAAGCATTTATTCTCCTGTCCTTTATAAGTATTTGTGATTAATTATACACATTATTAATGGTGAAAATAAACATGTATCAATTTTAATATCTTCGTCTATCCTATTGGCCGTATTTAGAAATTGCAGTTACAGTACCGAATTGCAATGTACTACAAGGTACATTTTCAGTGTCTCAAACGTAAATCTTTTTCGGTTATCTGCCAAACACAGTTTGTACTGTGAAAACTGCGCTGTACGTCGCATGACGTGATAGGAGCAAAACGAAAAACCTAACATCATTGCAGTCACTAAGAGACAGTCCTTTATTCTCGGGTGACTCTATGTCTACTAATTTGCAATATTTATATTACACAATGTTCCATATCCGCTATTTTTACATAAAATCGATTTCCACTTCTGTTTTACACGTTCAGTACCCGGTGTACTTGGTGTATCATTAATTCTCTATATCATTTCCACAATTAATTTGAGGGCTTCCGGCATCTCTTGCTATGACTTTTCTAACCGTGTAATAGTTTCAGACACAGTTTGAAAATAGGTTTGTATGAAAACCTAATTATTCGTCAGAACCTTCAAATCTAGAAAGTTTTTCTTTGCGTACTAGTTGGCATTCATTCTACAGTACCCCCACCCACTGTACCTACGCTTTACCACTATACTCACAATCAGTAGGCCGTTATGCGGATTTCCCACTGAACTGCTCTATTGGGTCCGAAGTCTCGAAGCCTGGTCATAATTTACGGTAGAGAGTGGATGAAAAGTCCCACCACACCTGTTGTTATGCTATATAAATTTATGAATAATGAATGGACATGTACCTATTACCAGACGTCCCGGAGACAGTCGCAGAATTTTGCTTTCTGTTCCCGGACAAAATTCGCCCCGGAATTGTCCCCGGATTTAATAATATTTTCCCAGATATTCCCGGAATTATTATTCTTGCACATACATAATTTGTTTATTTATTTATTCGTTATTTTACGAAGGTTTTCAGCTGCTATGGTCATATATCGTCTGAATGAGATGAAAGTGATAATGCCAGCGAAATGAATCCGGGGTCCAACGCCGAAAGTTACCCAGCATTTGCTCTTATTGGGTTGAGGGAAAATCCCGGATAAAACCTCAACCAGATAACTTGCCCCAACCAGGATTTGAACCCGGACCCGCTCGTTTCATGACTAGGCCTGCTAACTATTAGGGGAGACCCGGGCAAAGATGATAATGCCTATTTCTTAGAAACGCCAACGCCAACGCTATTTTGGGGAAGAATCCCAACCAGATTTTGCTGCTGGAAAGGGCTTGTCGCCATTCTAGCTAGTGAGAGAAGAAGTCACATTGCGTTTGAAGAAAATTTACTGTTTTCTTAAAATATTTCAAGGTATGAGAAACATGTGTACAGCATGCAATAATTTAGAAACTCTTTGTTATTGATAGTAATACATAGGCGATACGATTTCTTCTAAAGTGCCATACTTACGAAGAAGATTATTAACGTTTATATTTGTATAACTTAATAACTTATCCGCTTTGTTCTGCCACTTTTATTTGACTATATAAGTGTTAACTGTGGCGGATTTCTGTATATTTACTAAATAACAGACACAATTTAGATGTGAAATTTTATCTTCTGTTTATAATATAATTATTACACTAATTAAATTATAAAACATCTTAATTTATACTTAAAAAGGTCGTAATGTGTTTTCAGATGATTCACTTTTCAGTCAAATGGTCTGAAGAAGCCATGAAGAAAGCACTTGAAGAAATAAAATCTTCCAATCAGTGGTTCTGCTATCTGGCCATACTACTATAATGTGTTTTAGTAGGTTATTTTACGACGCTTTATCAACAGCTTAGGTTATTTAGCGTCTGAATGAAATGAAGGTGATAATGCTGGAGAAATGAGTCCGGGGTCCAGCACCGAAAGTTACCCAGCATTTGCTCATATTGGGTTGAGGGAAAACCCCGGAAAAAACCTCAACCGGGTAACTTGTCCCGACAGGGAATCGAACCCGGGCCACCTGGTTTCGCGGCCAGACGTGCTGTTACTCCACAGGTGTGGACTATAATGTGCTTGTGTGAAGAATACAATGCGTGCAGTTCTGTGTTGTGTAACGTTCTCCATTCTCCTGTAACTTTATCCCTCTTAGCCCCAAATATTTTCCTAGTGAAAATAAGTTAATTTAAATATGTGCTAAAAATCAAGACAATATTTCTCTAATGGACCAATCTCAAATGTAATTTAATCAATGGTGTATAGAACTTACTGCTCAGAAGTCACAGTTTTCATGTCAGATAGGACACTTACCTGAAACAAAAAGAAACAATAGGTTAAGGGACATAAGATAATAATATATACATTGTAGAGCCCATATAAATGCAGACAGAGCTACTTATTTCTAAATAATAAGCAAGCAGTATTTAAATGTTGTAGCGTACAAAGCAAAGCAATAGCCTATTTATGCTGGATTACAGTATTACTAAATTTACCTTGCCCGTAATTGCAAATTGGTCGAGTGTCGTTAAATAAAGTAAGCTTACTGCAGTAGCTAACAGAACAAAGTCAAAAATAAGATTATGATGACAGCGATAATGCTAGACTAATAAGATAGTAACAGTGTGATATAAACATCGAAATACGAATCTAGGACGATAAAAAATTGCGAAGAAAAATATTCATCAGTACAAAATGAAACTTAAAAGGTGTCGGTCTTCCTGAATGTATTATACATAAACATGGCGTACTTACAGATCAAGATAAAATAAATAAGTTTCAATGGGGAGGAGATAATAGTAATATGCGTTACAAGAGCGGTATGTTGAAGTTTTCATGTTCGAGGAAAAGTTTGAAAAAGCGAAACGTAGTTGAGCTTTTTTAATTTCCGAGAATTGAAAGAAAACATACCGCTCGTATATAGTACATTATTTTGTGCGAAGATCGTTTATTACATACCTGAAAGAGGAATTTCTAATTAGTTGCAATGAAATCTCCATCTTGGTTTCTATTCAATGAGGCAAATTTGCAAAATAAAAATACCTATCTTCAACACTGTTGCTTTAAAATGTTTTCTGTGTTTACTATACTCCAGCAGGCCGTGATATACGTCTGTATTTTTTTCCCCAGTCTATAAATGCGAACTTAAAACAAACGGTAAGATTATGTAATGATTCATTTTTCATTTTAATATTTTAACAATATTATTTATATAACATATTGCAGTAATAACATCGGCAAGTTTAATTTTGCCGGTCAAGGAGATGTTTAGAAATGGAAAATATCTTTGACATCTAATTCTGCATATTGAAATTAATTGTTACATTTGTGCAGTTATTCAGAGTCACTGGAGCACCACCACCAGTTTTTTCTACTTAATTTTTGCATATATTTAAAAACAATAATTAACAGTGCAATTTAGTTGAAATTGCAGTGGTAAGTTTCCAATTTATAATTGTTACTATATTGAACATCTCTAAAAATAATATGTTAAAAGCCTAAAGCAGTAAAATCAATATGTCACTTAAGCGGTAAGAAGAGGGAAATTGTTGTGTGTTAGGTTGGGAATACTGAATGTGGAATTTTAGACTTTCCGCGGATTGGTTTTGTGCGGAAACCAAGCAAATACGTACGATCTCGCACAAATACTTTATTGCAATTTCTCTGCCGGATAACGAACTCGTGTTCACTGGATATGCAGAAAAAAAACTACTCCTTGAGTCGGAGTAGAGGGTATATTCAAAGACACCGACATTTTCTGAAGTAATCCAGCAAAACCATGGAACTTTTATAAACTTTAAATATTTTTCATTTGACGGATCTTCCCAAAATTCAATATATGTATTATGTAATTGAATTGGTCATTGCAAAAAGGTCATGAGTCAACTTTTTTACGAAAATGACTTATGCATTGAACATTGTGACGTAAGGGTAGATCGACCAATCTGTGTAAGAAGGTCATGAATACACTTTCAAACAATGCCGTAATCGAAACTTGAAATTTCCACTTCTTTTAATATTATTATTATTATTATTATTATTATTATTATTATTATTAATGAATTATTTTGTATTACAATCTTTGTATCATTTCTGTCACGATTATTCTATTATTATTATTATTATTATTATTATTATTATTATTATTATTATTATTATTATTATTATTATTATTATTACTGTTGTTGCTACTATTATTTCTATCATCAGCATTATTATTTGATCCCTGTAATAGTAATATGCCTTACAAGAGCGGTATGTTGATGTTTTCATGTTCGAGGAAAAGATTGAAAAAGCGAAACGTAGTTGAGCTTTTTTAATTTCCGAGAACATGAAAACAAACATTCCGCTCGTGTATCGTACATTATTTTGTGCGAAGATCGTTTATTACATACCTGAAAGACGAATTTCTAATTAGTTGCAATGGAATCTCCATCTTGGTTTCTGTTTAATGACGCCAACTTCGGAACACCAAAATATCTTTCTTCAACATTGTTGCTGTAAAATGTTTTCTGTGTTTACTACACTCCAGCACGCCGTGATATACGTCTGTCTATCCCCCCCTCAGTCTATAAATGTGAACTTAAAACAAACGGTAAGGTTATGTAATGATTTATTTTTCATTTTAATATTTTAACAATATTATTTATATAACATATTGCAGTAATAACATCGGCATCTGGAATCTTGTTGATTTTTTCACGGCTTCCTTAATGTTACTTGTATCAGGAATGCAATAAGTTTCGTGGAGTAGTAGACTTTACTTAATTTTTGCAAATATTTAAAAACAATAATTAACATTGCAAGTTAGGTGAAATTGCAGTGGTAAGTTTCCAATTTATAATTATTACTATGTTAAACGTCTCTAAAAATAATATGTTAAAAGCCTAAAGCAGTAAAATGAATATGGCGCTTAAGCGGTAAGAATAGGGAAATTGTTATGTGTGTTACGTTGGGAATACTGAATGTGGTATTTCACACTTACCGCGTATTGGTGTTGTGCGGAAAGCAAGCAAATACGCACGATCTCGCACAAAATTTATATAGACTACTGGACTGTACCCGAGCACGAGCATATGCTCATTTCGGGTATCTATTCATATGCATTCATTTCAAATGTTAATTGTAAATAAATTTGAATTTGAATTTGCAGAAAAGTCATGAGTCATTGATTTAAAAAAAAAAGTATTTTATGTAAAACAAAAAAATTTAAATGAAAAATGTATAAGCCAATATTTTCCTTGATAACACTTTAATCATTGACAGTCGTATCAGAATTAAAATTTAGGTCGTTTATGCTGTCTCTAATTTTTTTCTTTCTGTTGTAAAATTTCAATTTTCTGACTCATGACCTTTTTGAAATGACCGATTCAATTACTTAATAATAAATACTACGCCCTCGTAGAAAAGAGAAGCATAACATTCTAATTGCATAATTACTACAATTTGATCAATTATTATTTTTTTGCTCATATACGTACTGTTAAAATATTACTGTTAATGTTTCCGCGGAAACCAATCTTCTAAGCTGAAGCAATTAAATGTAAATCCTGTTAACAGAGCTAATTAAAAAGAGCAATGCAATATTAATTGGCATCACATGGAACTGTGCACAAGCTAGATAAATGCAGCTGGATATATAATGCGACAGACTAACATATAATTGCACTGTACAAGATTGAGTTTCCGTTAACAGATTTCAAAAGAGAGCTTAATTAAAACTTAATATGAGAAACTAAACTCGGAACTTGTAGCATACCGTGTGTAAGAGTGGCGTACATCTGAGACTTAGAATGAAACGGGCAAACTATTATCATCCGTCAGACGAGAACGACAGCAATGGACGATAAAAACTCGTGTGGCATGAAATATTTTGAAACTATGCCATTATGTAAGAAATTCTCTGCCGTGGAAATCGAGTGGCTTCGTTACAGGCAAATTCCTTCCGTTCTGTCTACCGGAAGGAAAGTGTCATCACAGTCAAATGTCATATACTATTTTGTCATAAGGTCTATATAACGCAAGACCACTGAGAATACAGGGAAAACACACATCCAGTTCCTTAGGAAAAAGAAAAAAAAAATCATATTTTCCTTGTTGAAAATAAAACTCTATTCTTCTTGATTTTCAATCAGACTTGAACAACAACAAATCACATAATAATAATAATAATAATAATAATAATAATAATAATAATAATAATAATAATAATAATAATAATAATAATGTACCTCTGGGTTCCTTAAAAGCCAGTAAGTAATAGTAATAATAATAATAATAATAATAATAATAATAATAATAATAATAATAATAATAATGAACCTCCGGGTTCCTTAAAAGCCAGTAAGTAAATAATAATAATAATAATAATAATAATAATAATAATAATAATAATGAACCTCTGGGTTCCTTAAAAGCCAGTAAGTAATTTATTATTATTTATTTATTATTAATATTTGTGTGCTGAACAACAGCCAGAGGCCAATTATAGTTCAGCACAATACACAAACAGAAGATACAAAGGTGCAAAAACAAATAAATAATATCTTAAATAAACAAAAGCATACATAAATAAAATAGATAACAAGAACAGTAAAATCTAATAATCAAAACGAAACTATACCTTAAAAGGATCTAAATTGTGCCCATGCAAATTGGCATATTTTATGCATCTACAGACTGGAGAAAGTGATTTAAAATTTTTGTTATAAAATTTTTTTTGAAATCTTAAACCTTTTGTAGGAATACGAAGGCTGATATTGTTTATGATAGACTCACAATCAATATCACCCTTGATAACTTTGCAAAGAAATTGATAATCAAGATTTTGACGTCT
This sequence comes from Periplaneta americana, assembly GCF_040183065.1. Classification (NCBI taxonomy): domain Eukaryota; kingdom Metazoa; phylum Arthropoda; class Insecta; order Blattodea; family Blattidae; genus Periplaneta; species Periplaneta americana. The sequence continues at coordinate 152,171,945 of NC_091129.1, read as the reverse complement.
AGAATAAAGGCTACAATAATAATAATAATAGTAATAATAATAATAATAATAATAATAATAATAATAATAAAAATAATGAACCTCCGGGTTCCTTAAAAGCCAGTAAGTAAGTAAATAATAATAATAATAATAATAATAATAATAATAATAATAATAATAATAATGTACCTCCGGGTTTCTTAAAAGCCAGTAAATAATAATAATAATAATAATAATAATAATAATAATAATAATAATAATAATTTTTATTTATTTATTTCTATTTATTTATTTAGAATATTAACGTGCAAAAAGAACAGCACAAGGCCAATTACAGTTTAGCACGATACAAAACAGAACAAAACAACAAATGATGATGAGAATGAATGATACAAAATGGCAATGAGATAATAATAATAATAATAATAATAATAATAATAATAATGAACCTCCGAGTTCCTTAGAAGCCAGTAAGTAAGTAAGTAAGTAATAATAATAATAATAATAATAATAATAATAATAATAATAATAATAATAATGGTTTTAATTTGGAAGAGATAAGGCTCAACCAGAAGTTATACTAAGAGTGAAGAGCTACAAATACAAAGTCTTCTTGACTTCATAGACTCTTCTAGACAGCAGTGTACCAACATCTGATGAGAATGGACATAAACCGCACCCCTCTACAGATGATCCTGTATCAACCAGTTGGTAGAAGGGATCTTGGCAGGCCCAGAAAGAGATGGATAGAACAGTTCTGATTTCCTGGAAATGGAACAGACCTGAGGGCCTAAACCATGATGTATTTTACAATTATGACAAGGTTGTGGTTTCCTAATACGGTACTATATATTCTACGTCGTGTGAGTGTTTCGACTGGGAGTCAATCACAGGTATGACAGTCACGTGCTTGTGTTTACATTAGGATTTTTCTTACAGCAAAAAGGGCATACAAATAAATCAAGACGAAACAAAATATATGCCAGTTACATCAAAAGACTATACGCAATCTCTATCCTATATAGAAATTGGATCATACAAATTTGAGACTGTAAACAGTTTTAATTATCTTGAACCTGAAATAAATTGCACTAGGGGTGCACTATCGCCCAGCATTGTGACCTTTCACGATCTATTGCGCTAACCCTTAGCCTAGACCAGCCGTGGCGAAAATGTAACTCACGAGCACATTGTGGCTCGCAATGATAGCTGTGCATGTCTCTTGCTCCCCCAACCCCCACCCTCTCACTCTCACTCACTGGAGTCAAACTCCGTTCCATTTGTATTTGTCTCTGACATGTGAGTGGTGTATCGTCGCAATGTCTGTCGAAACCAAGTACCTCTACAAAAACGAAAGTTTCAAGTAGGATGGGAGGACGCACTTTTTTGCTGCCAATATGATGAGAATATTAAATGTATGATTTGTTCACAAGTATTACGAGGAAAACGGTTGTATAACATAAAACGGCATTATACTACATGTTACTCATGAAATATTAAAGTTTAAGTATTATTATTATTATTATTATTATTATTATTATTATTATTATTATTATTATTATTATTATTATTATTATCCTTTTTCAGCAGATGTACGAATAATGCGGTTAGGTCTTCAATTTAAACTCACATATTTACAATGTGATGTTAAAATGAAAACTATATGTAAGGACTTGACAAATGTTGAACTTTTCAAATCTTTGCCAAAAATAAATATCCGAAGCTTTGTTCTTTCGCTTGCTGTGTTGAAGCCATGTTCGCTACAACTTACGTTTGTGAAAAATTATTTTCAACAATGAAAATAGTAAAAACGTAATTTAGATTACGACTGATAGACAAATGCCTTCGTGATCAACTACGACTGGCAGAAGTGACATAATTCCTGATTTTGAAACTCTGTCGCAGAGATATTCTGAAGACAGTTAATTTTAGGTTGTGATAATGTGTCCTATGTTTTCTTATTCATTTCTTTCTTCGTTACACGTACTAAACATTAATTTGTAACCTTATACTCTATAAAATTACATTTAAGTGCTTGACGTAAGGAAAATGAAAATCCGTTAATAAGTCAGACAGTTGCTTCACTTCCCCTTTGGGTGTCCGCCTCCCTCCATAGGTGCTATGCACGTTGCAGGTTACACAGTGGCTCGGCGCACGATTACATTTTCGCCACGGCTGGCCTAGACGCATTCCCAAACCCACACCGGCTGACTACACTAAGGTTCGCTGCGAACTCAGGTTTCAAGCAGGCAATCCCCCATCATCTCTAGGTCAGCCCCGTCAGTGCGTCGTCAGTCGGCGTTCGGAGAATAATATGGAATGGTACAAAATGAAGAAATGTTGACGGAATTATGTAGATGCATAATATGAAGAAACGGGAGAATCCCAGAAAAACCCCAACTGCGACCTTGTCCGCCACAAGTGACACTATGGATTTTACTTGATCGGGACTCGAAGCCTGCGCGTCAAGCTGAAGTCTAACCACTCAGCATCGCAGAGACTAAGTTAAACTTACTCCTAGTCTGAGGTCCAGTTTCACCAAACTTAGTTAAAATAACGCTAACGTCATGTTAACTAACGTGTTGTTAAAAATTAAACATCCTGTTAGTGTAATAGTGTTTCGCCAACCATTCGAGGTATTTTGGTTAGGTAACATGATGTTAAGAGTAATGTAACAGGAATCAAAGAAGCAGTGATTATGAAAGTTTACTGAATGTGCCTTTAGTTGGTGTAGTCATTTGTTTTAGTGGAGAATTGTATTTTTTACATTGTGGAAGTATTGGAGACTAACATAATTACAACGGAAATCGAGAAAAAGAAAGTGTAAGGAGCAGTAATTTTACCTCATATGAGAAATATAATTATTTTAGTAGATCTAGCAATTATATGAATGTAATTGAACTAAAACGTAGTGATGGAACTTTCATTAGGAAAAAGAAACAAGCCTGGGTCTCTTTAACCCAATATTTTCAACCGCCATTTGGTTGTGGAAACGCAAACTATGAAACAAATGAATGTTATGAAAATATTAAAAGAAATGCTAAGACGGGTCATGCATAAGTTACAGTGGAACATTTGAAAACTGAAGGTGGTACTTTCAGTCTCAAAGTTGATATATGTACGAAGCTTCTTTGAATTATCCAGGATCAAATATAACCAATAGAAAATGCTGAATAAGCGTTAACATTATTTTCGTATCTTATATATCTAATATATCTTCACTCGTCATTGGTTATAATTACATGTGAACTGTTAAATGAGTGAAATAAAGAAATATCGTTTTGAAAACCTGCAATTATATCTGAGTATTAATACGAAATAATAATCACAGAAATGCTTACGTTGATAAGCACATATCTTCTCTTTACTGTGGATGCAGTGCTAATATTAATATGAATCACTTTAGTATTTATGAACATATCTATTCTGAATAACTAAAAATGCTGAAGTAGTGATTGCAGCTAATTGTTTTCACTGCAAATATATCTCGATATAATAATGCGGTGTGTAACATATGTTCTCTGGCAGCCATGATTCACGCTGTAGCAGGACGTTAAGGATTTAACTGAGGGAGTATGCTTTGTTAATCAGTGGCGTAGCGTCAATGTAAGCTAAAAAGCTTAGCTTCCCCAGTTAATAATAATTTCATAATAAACCTGCAGTTTATGAAGAAAATTATTTATTAATTTTAATAGAATTTATATTTATGCATTAAATATTGTGATGCGGCAGCTCAGGATGATTTGTGATGCAGCAGTAAACAAGAAGCCTGCACACACCAGCTTCCAAGCCGACCGGTTTCTTCTGTGTAATCCACCCCGCAGATTTTCCATCCCTTCCTAAGCTACTCTAGTCGCAAGGCTCGCAAAGAAGCTAGCTTTAACATTTAAAATAAGTACCGTAGTTTCCGAGTTATCCCTTTTCGTCAGTTGTGTTCAGTTGAAGTGTTAGTGTGCATTGTGGCTGATATAATAAATAATGAGCGAAATAAGTTCCTGACACTAATTTACTTGAATTTTTTTAGGACAATTGTATTATCAAAACTGACTTACGAACAAAAGTGTGATTTAAAAAACAAATGACCGACTCCTCCCTTGCTGTGAATGAAGGACACAACCAAAAGACAGACGCATACTTACGTAATGATACTAATATTATGATTTCTCTAAGTATGACAGGGAGTGAGCTAATGTTATACGTATACGTGTCTATTTGTTAAGAGATATGTGTAAACCGTGAAATCATATTTTACTACGTATCATTTGAGGTCATGCCTTATTGGTGTTACTTACGATGTTCCAACCAATCTTCGACTGCTGACTTGAAATTGACTACTATTTATTTTAAGACTGTATTTTTGTAATACGTTTTCTCATATTGCATGAAAGACAACTTGAGTTAGCTTCCCCTACTCAAAATTTCATGCTACGCCACTGTTGTTAATTTAACAGTGGGTTTAACATGATGATAGCAGTAACAACAGTTGATGAAACATCTCTTCCGTTAAGTTTACTGTTAAACTGTCTTAACGACATGTTCAATATTTAATAAGATTTGGTGAAACTGGGCCTGAAAGTGATAAATTTTCTCCAGTACTCTGCAGGACACCCTTCTCACAAGTGAGTAGTATGTTGTTCCACGCATTGCACTGTCGAAGTTTTAAAAGGGGTGGTGGGGGACGTTAAGTAAAGCCTTGTGTTGGAGAGAGTAGTTAGGTATGCGTGTTGCGAAACCAAGTCAGTCAAGGAGAGGAGCTGAGATTCACTACAAGACGTCAGATTGCGCGCGTACAGAATCGTTCGGGCGTGCCTGGGTTTGTATAGGCGGGGGAGAGGCCCAGGGTAGGTCTGACGATGCGGACTCTGATTTGACTTGAGGGAAATGCATGGCAGATGGATTTAACTGAGCCCACTACTCTATTTGGCGGCGGAGGGAATAGGAACATCCCCACCCCCCAATCTTACCCTAACACCTACCAGGCGCCATCTGAACAAGACTGGAATCCCCCACTAACTTCAATAAAAAGTTGTCATTAAGAGCTGTTGAAGCGTTCAAATGCAGAAGGAAGGCAGATGTAGCATTTCTTTGCTGTTTGGTAGGAGTTTAAACCCTAGGGTTGTGAATGGAAGCTTATCGGGCTGTGAAGATTGAATGTATTTCATAATTGGCTTGATCTGTGTAAGAAGCAGCCTACTGCATGTATTTATATGACAAAGAAAACCAAAACTGTGACGTGTAAGATAAATATTTAGAATTTCAAACATAGGAGACAACAAGTCAAAATCTGGATAACTTTGATAATTACATACGACTGTATTTTCATAAGACACTGACGACTTGATTGATAAGCTTATTGCGGATTTTCATTTCTTTCATATGCTGTATTATCAAATATATAAATGATGAATGAATATAGACTAATAATACATAGTGAAAATTGTTTAGATCCCAAAAGTTGTAAATGTCCATCATTGAAAGAAGCCACGTAGACTATGTCAAATATCAGGGTATCATTAACGATCAGAATTTAAAATGGCATCATCACATTACTTATCTTTGTAAGAGGCTTCGTAAAACAATTTATAAATTCGTTAATCTTCGATGCTACTTACCCATTAAAGTTCTACGAAATGTTTATTTGGCCATTATTCAGTCTATCATTCAATATGGTATAATTGTTTGGGGTGGAAGTACAAAAATTAATCTTAGTCCGTTAAATTTACTACAAAAAACGAATAATTAAAATTTGTTTGAAGAAACGTTTCGATTATCCAACTAAATTAATTTATTCTGAATTTAATGTATTTAATATTGAACTAATTTATAAGTATACGCTGTTAAAATTTTATCATAAAAATCGTAATAAGTTTGTATTACAGACACATAATTATGACACAAGACGAAATATTAATTTAACATTAGTAGAACCTAAATGTCTCACATCTGCTGGTCTAAAGCATAGCATTAATTTTAGCTCTCGGTTGTACAATGCTTTAACTAAATTACACCCAGAACTTCTAACATGTAACCCACTAACATATAACAAGAAAATTAGAAACGTGTTAATATCTTCAATTTGATTAAATAAATTTATAGCCTATGTGTATGAATTAATCAACCTATATTATATTTGTATTCTATAATTTTGATATATATATATATATATATATATATATATATATATATACATATACATATATAGTCCTACTTTTCACGTGCGATATTATTCTTCTCTAGTGTTAATATTATATTATATAATTCCATTGCTGCTGTAATTTAAATTTTAGTTCCTATTTTATTTTACTTATTTATTATTATTATTATTATTATTATTATTATTATTATTATTATTATTATTTTATTTTCTATATTTCTCTTATATTAATATTTTATTACATAATTTCTGTAACTGTAATTTTAATTCTATTTCATATTTTATTTTATTTTATATTCTCTTATAGGCCTATTAATAATATATCTGAACTGCGACCGAACACAAGCGCTGCTCATTCGGTCTCAAATTTTGTTAATACTACTGTATCTCCTGTTTTATATTGTTTGTATTATTTTACTTCTATTTCTCTTATTCTATATATTTAAATTTAAATAAATAAATAAAACGAGGTTCAGACCTCTTCGGATAGTTGACTTGAAAGTTGTTTCCTCGACTTCTTAACAGTTTGTTTCTATGTTTTTCTGTCTGCTACATTCAGAATTTGTTTGAAGCAACATCCGTAGAGTTTATAATTTGTTGGGATTTCGCTCTGTGAAACATTTCCCAGAAATAAGAGCGGCGAGCTCGCGCCTCGCAGGTTTTTCTCGACGGCTTTCATTAACCTTGAGCCAGTGCGACCGCGATACCTCGGCACCTTATAACAAGTCTGTTCGGGCGACGTCTTAATTATACGGACCTCCTGCAGAGAGATTGCGGTGCACGACAGGAAGGAGTTTTATTGAGCCAGCTGGCGGAGAGATGACAGAGAGAAGCGCTAGCTACAAAGTGGAGTGTAAGGACCGCTAAAGTGTCCCGCAAAGGGATGAACAAGGCAGCGCTGTCAAGTTCCAGCACATGAAACGTCTGTAATACATTTTTCACTCACCCCTTTTCAATTACAGAGGCTATTCAAAACTGATTAGATGACGATATAACGGAGCATTTGTGGAACGATAATTGCGTAGAAAACTGAAGTTATACTGGGTGTTCATTTCAAAGTGTGTCATGACGTCACTGCTGTTGGGTCACCGATTTGAAGCTAGTTTCAGCTTATATGTTAGAGAAGTTGCCTATTATTTAAGGCGTTCTTCAATCTGAACTTGAGAACGTGTACGGTATAACTTGAACGTCGTAGCAACAGATGGCGGTCTGTACGGTCTGTGTGCTACCATAACCTCTTTCGAACTGTGTTTTGCGCCGGCAAGTCGTACGCAGGGTATTTGTTATCATCGGTTGCGTACGGTAACATTCCACAACACAAATCAAATGCTCCGTGTCCATGTTGACCGTCGAAGTTAATGTCAACAAATACGTAAGTAATCGTCTTAACCCTCTCCCCATATCCCGACAGTACGTATTTCCAAACGGTTCACATTCCTGCCACTACCGGCGTTACCGTACGTATCGGCACGTACTCTTCAGAATGAACGTCGTACTTGCTAGGCAACTTCTCTGCCTCATAGGTTATACGCCTCTGCGGAAGTGTAGGAAGATTGAATTCTCTAGGCTCATCGACTAGCCACATGACGGCATACAGCGAGCCATGACACACTTTGAACTGAACACCCAGTATTAATATATGCATGAGTTTCACTTTCCTTTAAATTTTACATTTTAAAGCCTAAATTTGCAGAGCAATTCAAGGACTTTGGTTATTGTTACGGTCATTTTTTGTGTCAAGAAATTTAGCATGAACGTAGGTCTTATTCTAAATACTTATTCAGTTAAATACAATTTTGTAGCTCATCTGCTTTTACGTGATATTATTAAACATGAATTGACTAGAGATACTGTAACACAAGCATCCCCACTTTTAACATACTTACAAATGGCGTTTAAGAAACCCGGAGGTTCATTGCGGCCCTCAGATAAGCCCGCCGTCGCCCTTTATCCTGAGCAAGATTAATCCAGTCCCTACTATCATATCCCACCTCCCTCAAATCCATTTTGATATTATCCTCCCATCAACGTCTCGGCTTCACCAAAGGTCTTCCAACTAACACTCTGCATGGATTATGGATTCACCCATACGTGCTACATGCCCTGTCCATCTCAGAAGTCTGGATTTTTAATGTTCCTAATTATGTTACGTGAAGAATAGAATGTGTTCAATTCTGCGTTGTGCGACTTGCTCCATTCTCCTGTAACGCCATCTTTTTAGTCCGAATATGTATTTTCTATTACTATTATTATTGTTAATAATAATAACATTATTATTATATTATATTATTCAATAACTAATATAAATAACACTCGGGAGGAAATTAAACACAGAATAAATATGGGAAATGTCTGTTACTATTCAGTTGAGAAAATTTGTCATCCAGTTTACTCTCAAAAAAGGTTAAAGTTAGAATTTATAGAACAGTTATATTACCGGTTGCTCTGTATGACTGTGAAACTTGGACCCTCACTTTGAGAGAGGAACAGAGGTTAAGGGTGTTTGACAATAAGATGCTTAGGAAAATATTTGGGGCTAAGAGGAATGAAGTTACAGTAGAATGGAGAAAGTTACACAACGTAGAACTGCACGCATTGTATTCTTTACTTGACATAATTAGAAACGTTAATTCCAGACGTTTGAGATGGGCAGGGCAAGTAGCACGTATTGGAAAATCCAGAAATACATAAGTAGATTGTTAGTTGGAAGACCAGAAGAAAAAAAACTTTTGTGGAGACCGAGACGTATATGGGAGGATAATATTAAAATTGATTTGAGGGAGGAGGGATATCATGGTAGAGAGTGGATTAATCTTGCTCAGGATAGGGATCAATGGCATGGTTATGTGAGGGCGGCAATGATCCTCCAGGTTCTGTAAAAGCCATAAGTAAGTAGCCTAAGTATTATTATTATTATTATTATTATTATTATTATTATTATTATTATTATTACATCCCAAGTCATTATTCGGTTCATTTACTGTAGTTTTTTTTATTTTTCTCTTTTAGTTCCATCCCAAATCTCAGTCAACTATTGAATTCGGGTTCTTCATACTCAATTTACCATATTCGAATTTTCGTTTCTCTTTTTACCCCATTTCTTATGTTTTAAAATATGGTATATTTTTGTCTCTAAATTTGGTCTATCAGAAATATTCCTCATTTCCTCAACTTATTCCACAGATTTTGATTTTCCTGAATGCTTCTTCATTTTTCATTACTGTAGACCTCGGATTATAGGTAAAAACCTATGTTGTTCCTCATGATATATATAAAAGAAAAGTTGTATATATACGAATTATGGTAATATATGTTCGAAAATGGTGGTCCTATACAACCTAAAAATACCAAATTTCAGGTTAGAAACTATTTTTACCTAATTTTACATTTTCCAATTTCTACAGTTGGTAATATGGAAACACTGTGTAATTCTGTATGTCAGTCGTGCCTTGACAACAATCGCAGCTAGTAATCTACACTGATGCAGCCCGTACATGATTGCTGCCATTAAATTACTTAAAGTATTTTACCCTGCCTTGATCCATATTACTTGTCTTGCCCATGCCATGAATCGCGTAGCTGAGACGATACGGCTTGAATATCCACAAGTGAATAAGCTGGTTTCCACAATTAAAAAGGTTTTTATTAAAGCACTTACGAGGATTCAATTATTTCCAGAGCAACTTCCCAATGTGCCACTTCCACCAGAACCTATTCTTACCCGATGGGGAACATGGTTACAGTCCGTGGAATATTACAGCAAGCATTTGGAGGACATTAAGAACTTTGTTTTGAAACTGGGGGAGGATGCAGTGAGCATTACTTCAGCTAAAAAACTTCTGCAGGACCCAACAATTGCCCGGGATATTGCATTCATCAAATCACATTATGTATTTCTGGTCCCCATTATTAATGCTCTAGAGTCTTCAGGCAAACCGGTCTACACGCAACTGGGATTGATAGAAGAGGTGACAGAAAAAATCAACTTGGTTCCTGGTTATGTTGGTGAAGAAGTTTCTGAAAAACTCAAATCAGTGCTTCAAAAAAACCCAGGACTGAAAGTTCTCCGCACAGTTGCTGACATCTTGGCTGGCAAAACACCTGAACATGAATGTGCTGTTCCCTTGCATCTAATACCAACATTTAAATATGCTCTGGTGTCATCGGTTGATGTGGAACGCTCATTTTCGGCATATAAGATGGTGTTATCTGAGAAGCGATGCAGTTTCTCAATGGAAAACTTAGAAAAGGTGTTCTCTGGCTCTAATTATGGACATGTACAATGATATAATGTCAAATGTTTCGGCTAATTTGTAATGGGAAATGAAATAATGTCATTTTTTGTTCACCTATTTTTGTAATTTTAGAACCTATTTTGATTTGTGATAGAACCTATTTTAGGTACCTAATTTAAGATCTTTAGGACCTAAAAGTCCGAGGTCTCTCATTCGATTATGAGCCTCATAAAGGGCGGGGCCGACCCAACTGTGGGAATGTGACAGCGCATAGGAGCGGGCAGGCAGGTCAGTGCATGCTACGGCGGGTCAGGACAGCAACGCCTCTGGGCACTGAGCGATTATGCTAATGTGCATCTGAACACTGGGACAGAATCGAAATCAATGTCTGTCCGGAATGCGACGCGTGTTGCAGCTCGCCCCTGTTCAGTTATTCATCCTAACGAGGGTGTAGCAAGTCACATGCGGAAACAATCACAATTACAGAGAGTCTCCGTCTGTCTCGTGCATTTCCAATTCATTGTGCGCTCAAACAAGAGGATGCCGTATTTACAATCGCTCTTCCAGGGTCACTTAAACAATGCATTCGCTCACGTGTAAGTGAGGAACAGATTCACAGACAGAATATCATTATCATCATCATCGGCTACAATGACTAGGACCTTTCTGAGTCTTCGGTCTCAGAGACCGTTAGGTTCATACTATAATGAACCTCTTTTGTCAGCTTAATCAGTCATTTCTGAAAGGGCTTTAATCCGTATGTTGCTCGAATCAGTTACGAACACTATCGTATTCGTCTTACTTGAACACACTTTTCTTTTAAGAAATGGCATTATTCCATGTACAGGGACATAATTTCATTTTTGCTGACATTTCTAATATTAACCTGGCTATACCTTTGGATTAACGGTTGTGAACCGGAAACACAGTTTGCTACTTCCTTCCACGACTGGAGTTCGATGATACTGGCGTAAAATACAAACAAATGACTTTACTAGGTATAGGAGGGAAGAAAAGTAGTTCATCCATTTACGTAAACTAGGAAATATGGCGGTTTTGAGTTTGATAATTTTCATTAGGTTTTTCTTTAATCAAAATACAGTACTGTATTAGCAATAAGTGTTTTCACTCACGAACTGAGCTATCCATTCGGATGTATTCATTATGCAGTGTACATTATATTGTCTACAGCACATTAGCGTGCAATATAGAGAATGAAGTTAAATTGAAAAATAATCATAATATGGATATTTAAACACATTTTTGAAAATGGTGGCCGTTCATTTAGATACAGGCTTCAGTTCTAATGTGCATATTATAGCACTATAGACTACTGTATCTAATTCTAATTACCAGTTTCGTCCTTCGTACTAGTAGGCCTAACTCACGTTGAAATAATTCTGTACCTGCTCTATAAAAGAGACCTTACGTACTGTAAATTCAATCTTCACTTCTGCCCCATCCGAAAAGATAAAATTACTCAGAAATGCTATCTACTGTCCGTCCAAGTGGTTTTGTCGCAGGGTCGTAGAAAGGAGGGAAATCACGTGACAATTAATTAACGAGGCTCTTTTATTTGTTATTTTAAATAGTTGTATAATAATACGTAGACGTCCAATTCCTTACAGAAATTAATGTTTTCAGAAAAGAGCTAACAGCCCAGCCATTAGCCTTTACAGAGGGACGAGCAGAAGCGGGTGGGGAAAACCGGGACACTACGTAGGCAAACGGACGACAGTACCTGTGCGAGAATATGATTCAATATTGAAAACTCTTTCGTCACTGGAAAACGCGAACATATATCTGGAACATACTATACTCACTAACTCAGTACGGTTTGTGTTTACTATGACCGTAAGGAGTCTTTGACTGTATACGCTTGGTTCTGTGTGGAGAACAGTTGGAAGTTTACTAGTAGAGGGGGTGGGAGTGAAGTACATTCAAAATCTCAGGTACAATAAGAATTGAAGTAAAAATAAAATGATGTCCCTGTATTTACTGAGATGTACAGAAGCTTCACAGCGCTTTCGAATAGTGTCGTATTCTTAGAATAATGTCTTTTATGAAGATATGTTTGGTGTTGTATACAGCACATTTACGTTAAAGAGCATGGGCAGACATAACGGCTCGATTAGAGAAGAGGTTAGAACTATGGTTGGAACGATCATCATTTTAAATCAAATGTAGGAAATAGAGAGCAGATGTAGATAAATTCTCATTTTTAAGTCGAACTATAAACTATTGGAATGACTCATCTCTAGCGGTCTTTGAAGACTGTCCTTCCTTAGGGAGATTAAAAAATAACTTGTATAAAGTGTAAATAAAAAAAAATACGTTACATTACTTAAGGGGTTAGGTATAACTTACAGCAGTAACATTTTGATAATATTCAACTTTTTTTTTCCTCCATTACTCTATCTTGTACAATAATGAAAATTAGTATGTGTAAAATACTGTCCTATATGAAAAAAAAATATATATTTTTACGATTTAAAAAATTATTTACACTTTTTATTTTTTAAAAACTCTGTTCACTGTGCAGTGATGAAATGTTTCCCACATAACTAAAAAACTATCCAACGTTCTGTGATGAAATTTTTTCGGGTATATTTATGCAGGTCATATCTATTATATGATGCAAGATCACTTCTTTACCTTTGATAGATTGTCTGATAAAAAATAAATTCATTTAAAAAATGGTCAAATATCAGTATTTTCTTCTAAGACAAAATAAAAAAAAAATATTATTTATTAAGGAAAGTAGTTCAAAGAGCATGATATTGTAAACATGAGTTTCAGCAATAAAATAAAAGAGAGAGAACATGAAAAAGTTAATAAGTTTATGAGTTATGAGGGAAATGCTTCATCACTGAACAGTGACCTGGCACCATTTTAATTAAAAAAATATATAATTTTTTTAAATGGAAAAAATATGTTTTTTTTTTTTCATATAGCAGAAGGACAGTGTTTTACACTTACCAATTTTCATTATTTTATTAGATACAGTAATGGAGGGAAAAAATTTATATTTCCAAAATTTTTACTGCTGTAAGCTGTACCTAACCACTTAAGGTGACATGTATTTACTTAGCCTGACAAGTTATTCCCTTGGTTTAAATTGTAAATTTGTTTAAAATAGCATGTAAAAGGGTCTTAGACTAGAAAATTTAATTTAATGTAGTTCTGTTTATAAATATGATTCTACGGAACAATAACAGTGTAATTGTTTGTCTTATTTGTACTGTTGTTATCAGAGAAGCGAGATGAGTCAGTGAAGTTATGGTTTACAGTGACAGTGAATAGTTCCGATCAGTGATAATTATAATATCAATGAAATGTGTTCTATAGTGTCAGTGAAATGTGTCATAGTGCCAGTGCAGTGAGTGAGATGAGAGTGAAGTGAAAGAGTATCGTACCAAATCAGGTTCACTTATTAAATAGATTATTTTATGACTTATTGTGTATTGTAATCATATATTATGTATTGTTTTAATGTGTATCAATTCTTTTATTGTGTATTAATTATAATTATCTTGCTATCTTTTACCCTGGGAAATACCCAGAATTCTAAATTTTATAGAAGGCTATGTGAACCCTGGAACAATTCTAGAAGTAACTGAATTTGGTATTCCCAAGAAACTAGTTCGATTAAATAAAATGTGTCTCAGTGAAACGTACAGCAGAGTTCGTATAGGTCAGTTTCTGTCAGATGCGTTTCCAATTCACTGTGGGCTAAAGCAAGGAGATGCACTATCACCTTTACTTTTTAACTTCGCTATAGAGTATGCCATTAGGAAAGTTCAGGATAACAGAGAGGGTTTGGAATTGAACGGGTTACATGAGCTGCTTGTCTATGCGGATGACGTGAATATGTTAGGAGAAAATCCACAAACGATTAGGGAAAACACGGAAATTTTACTGGAAGCAAGTAAAGAGATAGGTTTGGAAATAAATCCCGAAAAGACAAAGTATGTATTTATGTCTCGTGACCAGAATATTGTACGAAATGGAAATATAAAAATTGGAAATTTATCTTTTGAAGAGGTGGAGAAGTTCAAATATCTGGGAGCAACAGTAACAAATATAAATGATACTCGGGAGGAAATTAAACACAGAATAAATATGGGAAATGCCTGTTATTATTCGGTTGAGAAACTTTTATCATCCAGTCTGCTGTCGAAAAATCTGAAAGTTAGAATTTATAAAACAGTTATATTACCGGTTGTTCTGTATGGTTGTGAAACTTGGACTCTCACTTTGAGAGAGGAACAGAGACTAAGAGTGTCTCAGAATAAGGTGCTTAGGAAAATATTTGGGGCTAAGAGGGATGAAGTTACAGGAGAATGGACAAAGTTACACAACACAGAACTGGGAGGCCGGAGGGAAAAAGACCTTTAGGGAGACAGAGACGTAGATTGGAAGATAATATTAAAATGGATTTGAGGGAGGTGGGATATGATGATAGAGAATGGATTAATTGTGCTCAGGATAGGGACCAATGGCGGGATTATGTGAGGGCGGCAATGAACCTCCGGGTTCCTTAAAAGCCAGTAAGTAAGTAAGTATAGATGAAAAATGCTGCTTCTGCTGGGCTCGAACCCGAGGTTTTTCAGTCTGTAGTTGGTCGTTTAAGGAGACGTTTAGCTTCACGCTGAAGGGTCACTAAACTCGAATTGAATGTCCGGTTTGTGCCTGGTGTGTCGTAAAAGTGAAGCAAGACTTCCAAATGGCCACCCCTTTTCACCGACACGGAACACAATATATACAACATGGAATGACAAATAGTCACCCTCTCGGGGGTGGGATAGGAGATAGGTTAAACGAGAAAGGAGGAAGGTGGAGAGGGAAGTAAGCACCCGGTGAGCCGGGTTCTTTGGCTCTCATTTCCTGATGCTTGTGTCAGTAGGTCCTCGCTAGCTGCTTGCCTTTTCAACAGTTCTATTCTGCAGAAAGAGAGAGAGAGAGCGCCTGGCAGTTAGGCAGGCCGGCTGACGGATTACCTTGGAAACGGGCGACGACAGGAACAATGAGTCGCCTGACGAAACCCATTCATTTCACTCAGCACCAAACCCCCAAGAATCTAACCTAAAACTCTACTCCCTAAAACTTTTTTTTCTGTCAGCTGGAGTCGATTTTTATGGTAGTAAGAACCAAGTTCAGCTGTATTATTTTTGTTCCTTTATTTTTTTTTTCTCAAAGGACGATGACAGATTAAAGGAAAAGGAACAACTTCTTCAGCTTTTGATCGTATTTCAAGGGAAAGCGTCGTGTCTCGGGTTTACAAATGAGATAACAGTCACGAAGTTAAAGACAGAGAAAATTGTCCAATTTTTATACTTTATTATCTTAATAGGAGAAAAAATCACGTAAAAAGTAGATGAATGACTTAGACTATGGTGAAAAGAGATTTCTTTTCGAATTACTTATCAAGGTGAAATAAGGCCACGTTCATTAAATAAGGAAAAGAAGTTTGACGTAAGATACTCTACAGCGGAATTCCAATATTTCTTGGCAGATATAATTCTTATTTTACGTCCATCAGGAAACAAAATACTTCGATGTTGAGCACTTTACAAAACAGTAACAGTTAATGCAAAAAAAAAAAAAAAAAAACATGTAATGAACGAAATGTTCATAAATAAATAAGATGGTGACTAGTTGAAGTATAAAGCTGAATTATATAAATATATGAATGATTTAATGAACGAATAAATGTAAAAATGAATGAACAAATGAACGAAGGGATGAATGGATTGATGACTGAATGAATGAGTCGATCAACGAATTTATATACATATACAGGGTGTTTAAAAGGCGTAATATTTTGAGAGGTGGTAGTACGCATCATAACAACAAAAAATTCCAATAAATATGAGTCCTAAAATTAATAGTTTTTTGCGAAAAACGTACTTAAAATTTGTGTGTTAGTGACCGGTTAATTGGACCACACATTCTACCCGTAGAATAAAGGCTGGTTCACAATAAACCGGTAACGGAAACGACAACGAGAACGAGAACGAAAATATTGTTAAAATAAATGTATTTAAACGTGAGCATTCACAATTATCTGTTGTAAATACATTTAAATACATTTATGTCAACATAATTTCCGTTCTCGTTCTCGTTGTCGTTTCCTTTACCGGTTTATTGTGAACCAGCCTTAACTGGTTCTCAGTATCGGCGTTTCTTAGTACGAGTAAACCAATTGCCCGTCATACTGGAGAAAGTGCCATACAAGTTATGTTGCAATGTTAAAATTGTTAATATATTTAATTTTTTGATCCCTTTATGTTTATTAAGTAATTCTAGAAAATGTTAAAAAAATTATTCTAAAGAATAATTCATAATTAAAACCATTCAAATAAATATATAAT
Source organism: Periplaneta americana (assembly GCF_040183065.1). NCBI lineage: Eukaryota > Metazoa > Arthropoda > Insecta > Blattodea > Blattidae > Periplaneta > Periplaneta americana. The sequence goes on along the minus strand of NC_091129.1, from coordinate 152,155,203 downwards.
ATTAAAAACAAAATCAAAACAATAAATTCTAAACTCAACAACGTAACAAGCAAATGTTTACGATTAGAAGAAAAAAACCCAAATACCATTGATCATACAAATAAAGGGATTCGTTCAGGTTTTATATTGATCGGTTTTATATTAATTGTTGTGGAAATAAAGTTAACAGCTCCTAGAATTGAGGATACACCTGCTAAATGTAGTGAGAAAATTGCTAAATCAACTGATGCTCCAGCATGAGCAATCCCTCTTGCTAACGGGGAGTACACCGTTCAGCCTGTCTACAAATGAGGTTTATGACGAAGCACCTGTTCTTTTCCATAAGAGTCAGACGACATCTAACACAGATATTTATCTTCGATGGATTGGCCGGGGAGGTCCTGTACCGTGGCCTGCTCGTTCCCCAGATCTTAATCCCTTGGACTTTTGGTTATGGGGACACTTAAGACCTTAGTGTATGCAACACCCATTGAAGACGTTCAAACGCTACAGGAGCGTGGCTTCAACGCCCGTCAGCACATCACAGACCAAAGTACGTGTTTCAAAGTACGTCAAACAAAAGAATGTATTAAGATAAATGTAAGTCACATCGAGCATCTGCTGTAAACAAGTTCTAGGACACATGTTTAAGAGATTTTTAAATTATTTTAACACTCTGTACACTGGTGGCCATAATTCTGGAAACTTTTTGTTTTTGTGTTGAATTATTATAACATCTGAATTGATTCACAGATTTATACAAACGAAAATGTTACTCGTGACTGATCCGTTAATTATGGAAAGATCTAAATATTCATTTCAGATTTCATTATCATTTCACATTATTTACTGTATTAATTATTATTACTCGACAAATCTGTCTCACATCTCTTGGACTTACTTTAGGTTTTCTATCAGTCCTAGGTGTTGTTTTACAAGATTTTGTGGATTTGTACTTCTGCCATACCTTTTGGACGCCAGACACTATAGCACCATTACCAAGTTTTCTTGCAATATCCTTGAATGTATAGCCTTCTATTCGAAGTGTGACTGCCCTAGAACGTTTCCAATCCTTTCGTGGAGCCATTGAGATAAAATGATCAATAAAGTTTGTTGTAAAGCAATCAGGTGTTCACCTAACGAAATCTTAAGTCATACTAATGATGGAAACGCACTAATAATGCCCATATTTTATCCCAACAGTGCTCAACAATGCTTCTACTGATCAACAATAATCTTAAAATCAACGATGGACCAGTTTTTATTACAGTAAATAATGGGAAATTATAATGAAATCTAAAATTAATATTTAGGTCTTAAACGACAAGAACATAATTTTCCAAATAGTAATGAGTATTTATTGTTAAAATATTCAGGATTTAATATGATACCTTTATTATAACCCCAAAATTAACGGATCAGTCAAGAATAACATTTTCAATTGTATAAATCCGCGAATCAATACAAATGTTATAATAATTCATTACAAAAAAAGTTTCCAGAATTATGGCCACCAGTGTATATTAATGAAGTTATGAGTAAATAAATCTGTAAATGAATAAGTGAAATAACAAATGAATATATAAATTAACAAAATGATGAGTGAATGAATGAATCAGTTTTTAGTCAAATTAATCTGATGCCTCGAGCGATAGGTTACAAAGTGTGAGGCTGAAAATATATCCTTCTCGACAAAATCGTTAAGCCTGCATCTACGCTTCGCACTGATAAGTCTGTGACGGCACAATATTTCTTCCTGCATTGAAAAGAAGGCTTAAAGGATCTCAAAATAAGAGTCGCATATATCCCTTCGGTGTCACAGCCAAGTTCAAATTTCCCTGCGAGGTTACACGGCACCACGGAGACTGACCAAAGCCGTGAACTGGAAGCTGCGATCTGCAGCGGGAACATCGCCAGGGGATAATCCTCGAGTTACACCTCGCGCCACTTGTGTTGCGAGAGAAAAAAGAGGATATAAAGTGGGCGTTATGCGTCTGCGCCCATTGAACCGCAAATTTCCGTAACCGAAACACAAATACAGAGAAGTACACGGCAGGCCTGCTACTGGTCACGTGGTTCCACCCACCCCCTCTACCGAATGATGATCAGGGAGCTTTGAAATTGAAGTGAAACCCACAACCTCATCAACTAAACTCGGATATATACGGGTTACATACATATTCAGGCGCATACACGGCAAGAACGACGCAACAAACATAAATGAGAAGTACAGAAAAGCGTCTGTTCCGTTCTAGTTTCTCAAGTATGGCCAAGTTCGATATTCGCCGATGTTCGCTCTGCAGGAAGCGGCTTATCGTGTTTGTTGCACCTTGTTATAAAAATATTCTCTGTCCTCCATCATGTTTTAACCGCTTAAGGGTTTTAACACAGATCTTGCGATTAGTTTTTCATATGAAAAAGAAAAGTTTTTAATGCCCTGGTTGCTCCTCTCATGTTCGAATATTGCAGGACACTAGGACGGACCCAGAAACAAAATTTGGGCCATCCGAATTTTCCGAGTGCCAGTTATATCATACCGCGCATGCCCAAATTTTATTTCTGGCTCTGTACAATTTTAGAGTAATTTTAGAGTAGGATGCGTCAGGGTAAAGTGTATCTTTTATATATGGGTCCTTGTTATTGGTCTAATATAATATTAATATTACCACCCTGGTTTCCAGTCCGAATAGTCCTTTGAGACATTTTCTCGTAACAGGAGACGAGCATTTCAATGAGTAAGTCAACTACTAAATTAAAAAGCTGTTAAAAACAGATTTTAAGCTACAAAATAAATAATTGTCACAAAAATGCACAAATGAAAGTTATATTTGTGCAAATTGCGAAATGTTTTCGCAATATTATAAATAATTGTACTGAAAGATAAAATTAATAAATATGCAGAAACAAAAAGTTACAGTATGTAATTCGTTTCTTGCAGTTTTATTACTTTCAATCCATCTTACCACACTCTAGATATACTTATGTAAGTAAATCATTAGACGTAGGTATGTTTAGAATCAATTACTGCTGAATTTACATCACATTAAAATGAGTTATTTTAGGGGCACTCTAAACATTGAAATTCTTTACTAGTAGGCCCTTCAAGATTTATTGTCAGCAGAGTGCTAACTCTTTTCACTGAAAGGCGGTTTTTAATTCCAGTTTTTACAAGATTCATGCAATTAAATCCTCGCTCACAATTTACAGTATGCGATGAAATTATATAAATCAATTAGAAGAAATTGTTCATTTAACTGACATGAATTGCACCAACTCTTTGAAATCAATTCCTCCTAAGATGTTGATAAAGGTCGTAAAATAACCTACTAAAAAAATTAATTCCTGAACATCTATTGCTCAATACCTTTTTGAACATTCCCCATTTCATTTAAATTCAGATTAGTTCAAACACATCTCTGATTTCATATTCTCCATTACCATCTTCATTTCTGAAGTCCAATGTGGTTGTCGCATTTTTTGGACATTTACATTCAAAGTTTGTCGCATTTTTAGAAGTCGAGTAGCAAAATGCGACTATAGCTTAAACCCTACGCGTTTTGTACAATAAATTTAAGATTTACTTTCAATTCCAAAAATGCCTGTATCTCAGATTTCTGAAAACATTTTTCAATATCGTCCAAGAGAGAAGATAATGAAAAAGGACTTTCACGGAAAACACTGAGCATATAGTCTGAATATTCCAGAGATCCCATGTATGGTGGGTCCCTATCACCACGGCATGGCGCGTCCTCAGGTTGCGGATAGAGGAGACGGCCTCCAGATATGGAGGGTAGCTGCGAATATATTGAATAAGCAGTCGTGGACAGCCGATAAGGGGTGGTCCTCCAGCTTGGGGGTTGGGCGAAGGGCTAACAACCCATCACCGTAAAAAACAGCTTGTTACGAATTCCTACAGTAAGCCTCGGAATAGGACTGATTCTCTGGCACGACCACAGCAAAGGAATAAGGTTTTGAGATTTGGCACTTGGAACGTAACTAGTCTTTATAGAACAGGAGGGGTAACATTAGTAGCAAAAGAACTAGCTAGATATAGAATAGACTTTGTGGGAGTACAAGAGGTTAGGTTAGATGGGAATGGCATATCACAAATAGGAGATTACTTGTTGTATTATGGGGAAGGAAACAATAATCACCAATTAGGAACAGGATTCTTTGTACATAAAAGAATAAAATCAGCAGTAAAAAAGGTCGAATTTATCAGTGACAGGTTATCATATTTAGTACTTAAGGGTAGATGGTGCGACATCATAGTCATAAATGCTCACGCCCCTACAGAAGAGAAAGACGACTATATAAAGGATAGCTTCTATGAGGAATTGGAACATACTTTTGATCAGTTCCCTAGATATCATATGAAAATTTTATTGGGGGATTTCAACGCTAAAGTAGGACGGGAGGATATTTTTAGACCAACTATTGGAAAAGAGAGCCTACACGCAATTAGTAGTGACAATGGAGTTAGATTAGTCAACTTTGCCACATCGAAAAATTTAATTGTCAAAAGTACAACATTCCCCCATAAGGATATACATAAATATACTTGGACTTCTCCAGATGGATTGACACACAACCAAATAGATCACGTCTTGATAGATAAACGGAGACATACTAGTATAGTAGATATTCGAACTTTCAGAGGTGCAGACTGTAATTCTGACCATTATTTGGTGATTGGAGAATTAAGAGAAAGATTATCAGTAGCCAAGCGAGTAGAGCAACAAGTTAATATTACTAAATTCAATATTTTGAAATTAAAGGACGAGGAAGCTAAGCAAAATTATCAGGTCAAAATTTCGAATAGGTTTGCCACTTTAGAAAGTTCCGACGAAGTTGAGAAAGAATTAGATGTTAATAGCGTGTGGGAAAATATCAGAGATAGTATCAAAATTGCAGCTGAGCAGAGCATAGGTTATTATGAAACTAAGAAAAAGAAACCGTGGTTTGATGAAGATTGTTGCATGGTAGTAGAAAGAAGGAAACAGGCAAAATTGAAATTCTTACAGGATCCAGTTGAGGAGAATAGAGATAATTATTTCAATGAAAGACGGGAAGCAAGTCGTACACTTAGGAATAAAAAGAGAGGTTACTTGAAGGAAAAACTGAATGAGGTAGAAACAAATAGTAAGAATAATAACATTCGAGATTTATATAAGGGTATAAAGGAATTTAAGAACGGATATCAGTCAAGGGTAAACGTGATCAAGGATGAGAATGGTGACTTGCTTGCAGACTCTTCATCAATCCTAAACAGATGGAAAAACTATTTTGCGCAACTACTAAATGTACATAGGCCAAATAGAAATGATCGGGACGATATTGAAATACAAACTGCTGAGCCATTTATACCCGAACCCACGATTTCAGAAGTCGAAATTGCGATAGAAAATCTGAAAAAGTACAAGTCTCCAGGTATCGATCAAATTCCAGCAGAATTAATACAAGAGGGTGGAAGTGCATTATATAGCGAAATTTATAAACTTGTACTTGCTATTTGGGAAAAGGAAATTGTACCAGAACAATGGAAAGAGTCCATAATTGTACCTATTTTTAAAAAGGGGGACAAAACGAACTGTGGTAACTTTCGAGGAATATCACTTTTGTTGACGTCGTACAAAATTTTGTCCAATATTCTTTTGAGGAGATTAACTCCGTACGTAGATGAAATTATTGGGGATCATCAGTGCGGTTTTCGGCGTAATAGATCGACTATTGATCAGATTTTTTGTATTCGGCAGATAATGGAGAAAAAATGGGAGTATAAGGGTACAGTACATCAGTTATTCATAGATTTCAAAAAGGCATATGACTCGGTTAAGAGGGAAGTATTATATGATATTCTTATTGAATTTGGTATTCCCAAGAAACTAGTTCGATTAATTAAAATGTGTCTCAGTGAAACATACAGCAGAGTCCGTATAGGTCAGTTTCTATCTGATCCTTTTCCAATTCACTGCGGGCTAAAGCAGGGAGATGCACTATCACCTTTACTTTTTAACTTCGCTTTAGAATATGCCATTAGGAAAGTTCAGGATAACAGGCAGGGTTTGGAATTGAACGGGCTACATCAGCTTCTTGTCTATGCAGATGACGTGAATATGTTAGGAGAAAATACACAAACGGTTAGGGAAAACACGGAAATTTTACTTGAAGCAAGTAAAGCGATCGGTTTGGAAGTAAATCCCGAAAAGACAAAGTATATGATTATGTCTCGTGACGGGAATATTGTACGAAATGGAAATATAAATATTGGAGATTTATCCTTCGAAGAGGTGGAAAAATTCAAATATCTTGGAGCAACAGTAACAAATGTAAATGACACTCGGGAGGAAATTAAACGCAGAATAAATATGGGAAATGCCTGTTATTATTCGGTTGAGAAGCTCTTATCATCCAGTCTGCTGTCCAAAAATCTGAAAGTTAGAATTTATAAAACAGTTATATTACCGGTTGTTCTATATGGCTGTGAAACTTGGACTCTCACTCTGAGAGAGGAACATAGGTTAAGGGTGTTTGAGAATAAGGTGCTTAGGAAAATATTTGGGGCTAAGCGGGATGAAGTTACAGGAGAATGGAGAAAGTTACACAACACAGAACTGCACGCATTGTATTCTTCACCTGACATAATTAGGAACTTGAAATCCAGACGTTTGAGATGGGCAGGGCATGTAGCACGTATGGGCGAATCCAGAAATGCATATAGAGTGTTAGTTGGGAGACCGGAGGGAAAAAGACCTTTAGGGAGGCCGAGACGTAGATGGGAGGATAATATTAAAATGGATTTGAGGGAGGTGGGGTATGATGATAGAGACTGGATTAATCTTGCACAGGATAGGGACCGCTGGCGGGCTTATGTGAGGGCGGCAATGAACCTTCGGGTTCCTTAAAAGCCATTTGTAAGTAAGTAAGTAAGTAATTCCAGAGATCAGAACAGGTCAAGGAGTCTACATCTTTAAGAATGCATTATTATTATTATTATTATTATTATTATTATTATTATTGGCGGCCGGGTAGCTCAGTTGGTAGAGCAGCTGGCTACGGACTGGAAGGTCCGGGGTTCGATCCCAGGTGGTAACAGGATTTTTTCTCGTTGCCAAACTTTCAGAACGGCCCCAAGGTTCACTCAGCCTTCTATAAAATTGAGTACTGGGTCTTTCCCGGGGGTAAAAGGCGGTCAGAGCGTGGTGCCGACCACACCACCTCATTCTAGTGCCGAGGTCATGGAAAGCATGGGGCTCTACCTCCATGCCCCCCCAAGTGCCTTCATGGCATGTTACGGGGACACCTTTACCTTTACCTTTACCTTTTATTATTATTATTATTATTATTATTATTATTATTATTATTAATCATCATTTATATTACCGACGTATATCATTTATGCACCAAATTACAACTTATTTTTGAAATTAGAAACATTTACATATACGTAAAAACATAAACACGCAAATTACATTATACACGTACAATATACCATACTACATGCACAAACATGTACATAAATGCACAAATATTTGTACACAAATTCCATGTAGATCTTACTTGCTTCATCAAGTCAATATTTTGTTTTAATTTTGAACTTTCATGAAATAGTAATTACATTTTTAAGTTTAAACTTCCACTATGTCACTTTTTTCTCTTTTATATTTTTTTGTATATACTGCGATTATTTTTAAATTACAAATCACATCCATACTAACATCTCTCACATGCTAAAAAAAACTTCTGCAATTGATAGCTTCGCTAAATTAAACAAAAATAGTTATCGCTGCAGTCTGCAGGTGACGCTTGAGCTGCATGTTATTGTTACGTTTCATTCACTTTTTAAGGTTATTTCATTTAAAGGTAGCATGATCGCAATGATTACCACTCTGTCAATACCATCTAAATCTCTAAGGCAGCCGTGGCGAAAATGTGACTCGCGAGCACAATGTGGCTCGCAATGAAAGCTATGGATTTATCTTGCTTCCTACCCCTCACAACCCCCACCATCTTACTCACTGGAGTCAAGCTCCGTTCCATTTGTATTTGTTTCTGACCTGCGAGTGGCGTATCATCGCAATGTCTCTCTCGAAACCATGTACCTCTACAAAAACGAAAGTTTCAAGTAGGATGGGAGGACGCATTTTTTTGCTGCCAATATGATCAGAATATTAAATGTATGATTTGTTCACAAGTATTACGAGGAAAAAACGGTTATATAACATAAAACGGCATTATACTACGTGTTACTGATGAAACTTTAAAAGGTCAGTTGTAATTGTAGTTGTAGTTGTAGTCTCTGTACGTCGATCCTTTTTCAGCAGATGTACGAATAATGCGGTTAGATCTTCAATTTAAAATCACAGATTTACAATGTGATGTTAAATTAAAGTTGGATGTAAGGACTTGACAAATGTTGAACTTTTCAAATCTTTACCAAAAAATAAATATCCGAAGCTTCGTTCTTTCGCTTGCTCTTTTGAAGCCATGTTCGCTACAACTTACGTTTGTGAAAAATTATTTTCAACAATGAAAATGGTAAAAACCAAATTTAGATCACGACTGACAGACAAATACCTTCGTGATCAACTACGAGTGGCAGTAAGTGACATAATTCCTGATTTTGAAATTCTGTCGCAGAGACATTCTGAAGACAGTTAATTTTAGGTTGTGATAATGTGTCCTATGTGTTCTTGTTTATTTCTTTCTTCGTTACACGTGCTAAACATTAGTTTGTAGCCTTATAATGTATAAAATTATATTTAAGTGCTTGACGTAAGAAAATGAAAATCCGTTAATAAGTCAGACAGTTGCTTCACTTCCCCTTCGGGTGTCCGCCTCCCTCCATAGGTGCTATGCACGTTGCAGGTTACACAGTGGCTCGGCGCACGATCGCATTTTCGCCACAGCTGCTCTAAGGTGTACTTTGTAACGTATTTCAAGACATAATAAAAGTTCTGCAGGTGTGAACCAAAATTTAAGAATGTCAGTGGATGTGGCATCCATCGGGGCGCTTCATAGACCTGGTAAACAAGATTCCTCAATCTTAGTAATGAAGAACATTCACAGTGACAAGAAGATATATATATAGTAAAGCGCGTGCTGACATGTAAGTGATGGTTATGACAGTATACAAAACAAATACTGACAACACTGAATACATTTTGTTTATGGCCTTGACAGCCACTTAGGCCTACGTCTGCATATTATCAGAAAATGCAGGCTCTAAATTTCTAAAATTTTATAAGGAAATAAACTCACAATTCGACAAACACAACAAGACTTATTAGAACTTAAATATCTGATAAAAGTATAGAAAAAGGTTGCTAATAATACTTTTTAGAATTCACTTTTTACTTTAAATTACATTTTGCAAAATTTGAAAATTTTATACATATTATTTCATAACTCCACAACCATTATAGATAGAATTCTGAAATTTTGTACACTGATTTCACATGCATTTATGCAAAAGGTAGACTACAATAATGCCCACTTCTTTGAAAATAGGAAAATTAGGTCACAAAACATTATGCAAATTTTACTACATTTTATATAGGACAAATAAAAAAATTAAATGTATTAAAATAAACAACTCTACACGTCTGAGAATAGTGTACTTTCCAGAAATAAGTGTTTATTACATGCAGGAAAAATATTGAAGATGCCAGAGAGACTATAACAACGTTATGGTTACGAAATGATGTAACTGCAGAATTTTTTTTTTCATACATTGATAAAACTGTTCGCGTAGGCTTTCGCGGCTGGTGTACATGGTGTGTGGATAAGCTTCAGGGCTTCTACCGCGTTGTGTTGGTGTTGGTGGGTGACGATTCCACCGCTTCCTTATCCAACAACTGCTCTGAAGATGACCACAACACAGCGGTCGAAACGTCAGCTACCAACACCAAGACAACGCGGTAGAAGCCCTGAAGCTTATCCACACACCATTGATAAAACTGGTTTGAAAATATTATTAGTAAACTTTTTTTATACTTTTATCAGATATTTAAGTTCTAATAAGTCTTGTTGTGGTACCTTGTAATTTTTGTGCAATCATTGTGAGTTCATTTTCATATACAATTTTAGAAATTTAGAGTCTGCATTTTCTAATATTTGTGGTCGTTCACGTACATATACCCTGAATCGGTCTAAAATCCCTTCCAATGGATAGAATATCCACTCTGTTAAACTGGGTTGAATTCTTAGCTTTCAGTGAATATAAACTCGATGTCTAAATTCATCATCATCTGTACGGAGCACAAATTCCATTTTCTTCACTAGGAACGTAATTAATTTTTTTTTTCATTTCTCTCGAGGATATCTCTTCAACAACTTCCCTTCTGGTTGTCTTGTAGGTCATGTTTTTTATTTCCATTTATCATTTTCTTCTACTACACCAATCATTATAAAAATTGACGCTGATTGGGAAATACTGCGGTTAATTACCTTATCTCATCAGATATATCTATCGAAATGTATTCCTGTACGTCCAAATTTTCCTTCTGTAGGCCTACCCTACGGAATGCTAGTTTCACAACAATATTGCTGAGGCCGTTACATTATCAAACTAGTTGAATGTATTTCCTTGTTCTTTAGCCTCTTAATGGACATAACCGGCGGCTCTTAGCACGAGATTAATTCATGAAGGAAATGAGTCTGCAAACTTGAGAGTTGTTAGTTTCAACATACGACTTGCATAACAACAGATGACGATCAGTAGGGCGCGGATTATATTGTTTTTACAATTTGTTATGAATTGGAAACAAAAACTTGGTATGAAAATTTATCATAGGTTTATGAACGTAATTCAAAAGTTTTATTTCACATAAAAATCATTCAATATGGTATAATTGTTTGGGGTGGAAGTACAAAAATTAATCTTAGTCCGTTAAATTTACTACAAAAACGAATAATTAAAATTTGTTTGAAGAAACGTTTCGATTATCCAACTAAATTAATTTATTCTGAATTTAATGTATCTAATATTGAACAAATTTATAAGTATACGCTGTTAAAATTTTATCATAAAAATCGTAATAAGTTTGTATTACAGACACACAATTATGACACAAGACGAAATATTAATTCAACATTAGTAGAACCTAAATGTCTCACATCTGCTGGTCTAAAGCATAGCATAAATTTTGGCCCTCGGTTGTACAATGCTTTAACTAAATTACACCCAGAACTTCTAACATGTAACCCACTAACATATAACAAGAAAATTAGAAACGTGTTAATATCTTCAATTTGATTAAATAAATTTATAGCCTATGTGTATGAATTAATCAACCTATATTATATTTGTATTCTATAATTTTGAAATATATATTAGTCCTACTTTTCACGTGCGATATTATTCTTCTCTAGTGTTAATATTATATTATATAATTCCATTGCCGCTGTAATTATATTTTAGTTCCTATTTTATTTTACTTATTTATTTATATTATTATTATTTATTTTAATATTACATCTGAACTGCGATCGAGCACGAGCGCTGCTCATTCGGTCACAAATTTTGTTAATACTACTGTATCTTCTTTTTATATTGCTTGTATTATTTTATTTGTATTTCTCTTTGTTTGTTATGTAATTATATTTCTTTATTCTGTATATTTGAAATAAATAAAATAAATAAATAAAATAAATACATTTTAGGGCGCTGTAGCATAAAACCACACATTTTGATGAAAATATATTAAACTCAAATACTTCGGGATTTCTTTTTTTTTTTAATAGCATTTTTTAATGAAAATCTGTTTAAATCATACGTTAAATGAAAGTGAATAAAAATCACATATTTGGAATTCTGTCACACTTTTTGTGTAATGAGCTCTTCCGATAAACAATGGTAGGATATTGCCTGGAAAGCACGCACGTCACTCTCGATGATTCGGTTCGAGAGGTGAAAACCGCTCCCACCAAAATGACTCAAACAAAAAAAGCCACAACTCTGTTCAACGAAAATAGGCCCTATTGAATTCAATACTATGTCTGCTATTGCCAATACCTTGGTTGTTGAAGTCTGTACGTCACTTCCTGAAAACCTGAGTGCGAAATAACTGACTTCATTCAAGTATGCTAAACTTAAATTCTTGTAATGTGAAACGAACATTTTGGCGTTTTAAGGCTTTATTTCGTGGGAATCAGCAATCATACACTACAGAAAATTTGCGAATAATTTTTGTAACGCACTGTAAAGTCAAAATAGGAAGTTAAAGTTATACAGAGTGTTCCATTTATCTTGACCACTAAAAATAAGTCAAACCACTTCCTTTGTACGTACTATACACAGGAATCATGCCATCAAGGCACCAATAACGTTCCGTTTATTGAAGTTCTATTTATTACATTGATTCACTATGATACATTTTGGGCAGGTATTGACGAGCTTAATTAAAATATTGAATAATAAATACGTAATGCCATTTGAAAAACAATGTTAGTACTCGCATCTCAATAATAAATAACGTTACAAGGTTGCCTTCCCATCAGTATTATTTCCCCCTTTCAGTTGTACACCTTTTATATTGAACAATTTTTCATTTGGTGCTTGCGTACAAAGTTATTTTGGGTGGTCAAGATAAATGGGACACCCTATATGTAAATTGACATTATTGAAGTTTCCCCCCCCCCCCACATAATTATTATTGGCGGCTGCCAGGAAGTCAAAAGGAGGAAGCAATGGTCAAGGAAGCTTTCAACAGAAAAGGAGCATCTTCTGCGGACTTTTGGAAAAAGAACTAAGGAAGAGACTAGTGAAGTGTTTCGTATGGAGTGTGGTATTGTATGGGGCAGAAACATGGATATTACGACGAAGTGAAGAGAAACGAATAGAAGCATCTGAAATGTGGATATGGAGAAGAATGGAGCGTGTGGGGTGGACAAACAGAATAAGAAATGAAGGTGTGTTGGAAAGAGTGGGTGAAGAAAAAATGATGCTGAAACTGATCAGGAAGAGGAAAAGGAATTGGTTGGGTCACTGGCTGAGAAGAAACTGCCTACTGAACGATGCACTGGAAGGAATGGTGAACGGGAGAAGAGTTCGGGGGAGAAGAAGATATCAGATGTTGGACGACATTAAGATATATGGATCATATGCGGAGACAAAGAGGAAGGCAGAAAATAGGAAAGATTAGAGAAGGCTGGGTTTAAAGTGAAAGACTTCCCCTTAGGTAGAATAAATGAATTAAATGAATTATTATTATTATTATTATTATTATTATTAATATTATTATATTGTTATTAATGTTTTACCACATGTTTTTAGTTTTAGTACATATTTTTTTCGGATTTATGAGAGAGAAAATGTCCACACCTGTGGAGTAACGGTCAGCGCGTCTGGCCGCGAAACCAGGTGGCCCGGGTTCGATTCCCGGTCGGGGCAAGTTACCTGGTTGAGTTTTTTCCGGGGTTTTCCCTCAACCCAATATGAGCAAATGCTGGGTAACTTTCGGTGCTGGATTCCGGACTCATTTCACCGGCATTAGGCCTATCACCTTCACCTCATTCAGACGCTAAATAACCAAAGATGTTGATAAAGCGTCGTAAAATAACCTACTAAAAAAAAAGAGAGAGAGAAATGCATAACTATTTCTAATATTTTTGGCACATAAAATCCTAGCGCTAGTTAAGGCCTATAAGTCTTGAGGAACAAATGAAAACTCACATCTAACGACGACATCTGTCGATCTGTGTGCACACATAATAGTAATACACGTTACAAGAGCGGTATGTTGACGTTTTCATGGTCGAGGAAAAGTTTTTAATTTCCGAGAACATGAAAACAAACATACCGCTCGTGTATCGTACATTATTTTGTGCGAAGATCGTTTATTACATACCTGAAAGACGAATTTCTAATTAGTTGCAATGAAATCTCCATGTTGGTTTCTGTTTAATGACGGCAACTTCGGAAAACCAAATATCTTTCTTCAACATTGTTGCTATAAAATGTTTTCTGTGTTTACTATACTCCAGCAGGCCGTGATATACGTCTGTCTTTTTTTTTCCCCCAGTCTATAAATGCGAACTTAAAACAAACGGTAAGGTTATGTAATGATTTATTTTTCATTTTAATATTTCAACAATATTATTTATATAACATATTGCAGTAATAACATCGGCATCTGGAATCTTGTTGATTTTTTCAAGGCTTCCTTAATGTTACTTGTATCAGGAATGCAATAAGTTTCGTGGAGTAGTAGACTTTACTTAATTTTTGCAAATATTTAAAAACAATAATTAACAGTGCAATTTAGGTGAAATTGCAGTGGTAAGTTTCCAATTTATAATTATTACTATGCTAAACGTCTCTAAAAATAATATGTTAAAAGCCTAAAGCAGTAAAATGAATGTCGCGCTTAAGCGGTAAGAAGAGGGAAATTGTTATGTGTGTTACGTTGGGAATACTGAATGTGGTATTTCACACTCACCGCGTATTGGTTCTGTGCGGAAAACAAGCAAATACGCACGATCTCGCACAATTGTATATTACATAAACAAATACAGAAACAAAATTGGATAAATCGCAATATAGCGAACGCCAATAGGGGACGTTATCCCCACCCACGTGAAATGCGCATTCAACACAACACTCGCCTATCAGGTAGAGTGTCTGGTGAGCTAGTAGGGGAAAAGTGGAAGGGGTCGTGGGCGGAGCTTCTACGTTCGCTATATTGCGATTTGCCCACAAAATCAAATAAGAATGTTATTAATAAATTCCGCAGCACAATTTATGGACCACAACTTTCACAAATCTTAATTTCTATATATAGACTTACACTAATGTTTCACTCGTTGTGTGTTTACAAAGACCTCATTTCGCATAAACTGTATCCATGTTTCGTACACATCGGCGGTTGTGGTAGACGTTCTCTCACGAGGTCTAGGGGGCACTCAGCACTTCCCTGATCATTTAATTTCTCAATTTATGTAATGTGAATAGTCTGGTCGAATAAACAGATTAAGGTTTACCATTGTGTGCCCTCCTCAAAGAGCGGTTGTAGCCCATTGTTGCACCGGAAGCTAGATTGTGCCAGAGGTTAGTAGCAAATAGGATGCCCTGTGCAGATCCATGCATCCAGCCGCCACAAAGCATTCGTCGTCCCATTTCCAATAGCTGTTCGATCAATACTACAACTACAACTACTACTACAGTCGGAATATATCGTAACCACCCGCAAATATAGGGTTTGGCTACTAACACCGCCCGCACATACCCCTTCCCATCATCCGTTGCGGTCTAAATACCAGAGTAAATGAAATGCGGGTCCTTCGCTAAAGTTGTGCGCTCTACTAGGGAATAAACAGAACTACACCTAAGCAGTAAATGTTGCTATCCAGTGACGCTGTTCAAATCCAATTTAAACACACTTCTCGCTGACGGTCAGATAATTATCCAACTTACGAATGAAATAAAGGAAGTAAACAAAATAAATTCTCTGAATCTGAAACTCTTATGGCCGGTTTTTCCAAGTATTGTTAGAAAATTTAACGACTGTCTCCACAGCATTTGCCCATCTTGGGTTGAGGGAAAACCCCGGAAAAAACCCCAACCAGGTAACTTGCCCCAACCGGGAATCGAACCCGGGCCACCTGGTTTCGCGGCCAGACACGCTGACCGTTACTCCACAGATGTGGACTATAACAGTATAACTGTTACACAGCTACGTCAAAGTTTCGTCATTACTTCGTTACGAAAGGTAATAGAATATCTGAGGTTCTCTACTTGATCCGGTAGAGCGCTCTAGTGTAGCGTGTTAAATATCGATAGTACAACTGGTTCTAATCGATTACCACACTACATTTTGGTCAAAGAGTACAAGCTACAGCAATATTATTCTAATAATTCTATGATCTTTGGTTTGTTCTTCTGTGGTTACAAGGTAACCATCATCATAAAATGACAGTCGATACGAACAGCTGTTAAAGGGGCGGCCATTTTTTCCCTATATGCAACGCTTAAACAAGGGGTTTCGTGTATATAACTACTGCAAAGCAATTCCCATTGTATAGTTACAGCCTGTTTATACGTCCATAGCTTATTCACGGTTTATTAGTAACGCTTTCTGTCTCAACTCTGAATAAGTCTCGTATAAAAACTATACACGATTTATTAGTAAGACTGTTAAACTATAACCCCCCCCTCCCCGAAATTTGAAACCTGAACAATCGAAATATGAAAAAATCTATCGACGGTAAATGACCTCGCAACTGCTAAGCGTCGTTAAATAACCGATTGAAGAAAAAAATAAATCTTCAAATAATACGTCCTATATCTGTGGACTCGCATACAACAATGAGTTTGTATAGGCAAGGAAAATGGTTAAGTTCACTGCAAAGCTTGTAAGAGCTTATTTGGAGGCAGCCTGTAGTCTAATTATGTACCTGCCGTAACAATTCTGCACAGCGATCTGAATCAAAATGATTTTATTTTGTCGCTGTAATTAAATAAACACTCCAGTGATGATTTTACATTAATGTAGGTAATTGCTTTGAGAGCAGAGCAGAGGATTGAAAAGTGGGGATGGAAAAAGGGATATCTCCGATACAGAATTATTTGATATCAACTGCAAACAATCAGGCCGGCCAACTGATCATCATCCGGCTACATTGCCAAGACAACATGCGAGTACGGAAATCGATTTGTATCGAAACAATTATGTAACGGGTTACAGACCGATAAAACAGTTTTCGATAACCAATCATTCTCGACTTGTGTGCACCATACGGTTCAAGCAGCCTTTCAGCATAAAATAATGTAAACAATATCACCAAATACTAATAAACCTTCTTGTTATTATACAGAATGTAGGCCTACTGTGAATCACTTTACCATTTCGTATTTGGCAATTCACACCGAAGTTCAATTTGAACTACAGACGAGTTATTATTATTATTATTATTATTATTATTATTATTACTATTATTATTACTATTATTATTATTATTATTACTACTACTTACAAATGGCTTTTAAGGAACCCGAAGGTTCATTGCAGCCCTCACATAAGCACGCCATCGGTCCCTATTCTGTGCAAGATTAATCCATTCTCTATCATATCCCATCTCCCTCAAATTCATTTTAATATTATCCTCCCATCTACGTCTCGGCCTCCCCAAAGGTTTTTTTCTCTCCGGCCTCCCAATTAGCATTCTATATGCATTTCTGGATTCTCCCATACGTGCTACATGCCCTGCCCATCTCAAACGTCTGGATTTAATGTTCCTAATTATGTCAGGTGAAGAATACAAAGCGTGCAGTTCTGTGTTGTGTAACTTTCTCCATTCTCCTGTAACTTCATCCCTCTTAGTCCCAAATATTTTCCTAAGCACCTTATTCTCAAACACCCTTAATCTCTGTTCCTCTCTCAAAGTGAGAGTCCAAGTTTCACAACCATACAGAAGAATCGGTAATATAACTGTTTTATAAATTCTAACTTTCAGATTTTTCGACAGCAGACTGGATGATAAAAGTTTCTCAACCGAATAATAACAGGCATTTCCCATATTTATTCTGTGTTTAATTTCCTCCCGAGTATCATTTATATTTGTTACTGTTGCTCCAAGATATTTGAACTTCTCCACCTCTTCAAAAGATAAATTTCTAATTTTTATATTTCCATTTCGTACAATATTCTCGTCACGAGACATAATCATATACTTTGTCTTTTCGGGATTCACTTCCAAACCTATCTCTTTACTTGCTTCCAGTAAAATTCCCGTGTTTTCCCTAATCGTTTGTAGATTTTCTCCTAACATATTCACGTCATCCCAATAGACAAGCAGCTGATGTAACTCGTTCAATTCCAAACCCTCTCTGTCATCCTGGACTTTCCAATGGCATACTCTAGAGCAAAGTTAAAAAGTAAAGGTGATAGTGCATCTCCTTGCTTTAGCCCTTTAGTGAATTGGAAACGCATCTGACAGAAACTGACCTATACGAACTCTGCTGTACCTTTCACTGAGATTCCTTTGCCAGAGAATCAGTCCCATTCCGAGGCTTATTTGAAGGTTTCGTAACAAGCTGTTTTTTACGGTGATGGGTTGTTAGCCCTTCGCCCAACCCCCAAGCTGGAGGACCACCCCTCTTCGGCTGTCCGCGACTGCTTATTCAATATATTCGCAGCTACCCTCCATATCTGGAGGCCGTCTCCTCGACCCGCAACCTGAGGACGCGCCATGCCGTGGTGATAGGGACCCACAATACATGGCATGATGTCTCTAGACCCAAATACTCGAAACATGACGAAAGATAATGGATTATTTGGAGAAGAAGAACTAAATATGGTATCCATCACGAGGAAAGTGGGTTGACTGAAGTCTAGTAAAGTAGGATTATTATTGTTGGCCCCTTGCCACACTTGTACAGCATGGCGGGCGAGCAGCCACGAAGAATCGCGCTATATACTCAGCTATTTGGCGATGAAGCCATCTGCCATCTTGCAATTCAGTAATTCTGAGTAATGTTATCCGCTTCTGTGGAACTTCTTAACCCACACGATCCCTGAACTGTGCCAAATGAACAACTGCAAAGATCATTATCAAACATTCCGGAGTAAAAAAGAAATTCCTCAATTAGAAGTCTGGGAGGGAAGTGGCACCTATTTTACAAGAAGCTGTAACATACAAGACAATTTTTGGCATTCTACCAATTACAGTTTTAAAAATCCTCCAACATGGTCTTTGTATCTTCGGTCTATAATTCCTACATTCAATTTCAGTTGGGTGAAAATGGAACCTTCCAAAATTAAAAGAGCGAAATTCTCCTGGAAAATTTGTACACATATTGTACACATATAATAATAATAATAATAATAATAATAATAATAATAATAATAATAATAATAATAATAATTTATTTTAGCTGGCAGAGTTAAGGCCGTAAGGCCTTCTCTTCCATTCAACCAGCAAAAAGTGTATATACATATGCATGAACTTACAAAGAATTCAACAATTTGATTTAGAAGAGAGTTACATATATACAAGAGTTATTTACGAATCAAACAACAAAATATTATGAACTATTAATTAAACACTGAAATAAACTGTGTAGCAGAATTAAACTAAAAGACATAGAATGTTAATATATTTCAAATAATATTAGATAATAGAAAGAGATTATTATGAGACAATTTTGAAAATGCAGCACAATCAGGATGATGTCTAAAGAAAGAAGTAACAATGTAGTCAGTGATAGTTTAAATCAGTATGATTGGAGTGAAATGCTAAGAAGGTTATCTTTTAAGCTATTTTTAAAGGTGTTTATTGTCTTGCAGCCCCTAATACTTTGTGACAAGGACTTCCACTGACGCCAGGTGGATACTGTAAAAGATGATGAATAACAAGATGTTCTATTAAGAGGTATACTGAGCGTGCCACAGATAAGTGATCTGGTATTTACGTCTTGGTTAGAGTATAGATAAGAGAAACGAGACGAAAGGTAATTTGGTGTTAAGGTGTGCAGAATTCGAATGAGTAAAGACAAAGAGTGTAAAGTTCTGCATTCTTTAAGTCGGAGCCACGAAAGACTTGCGATGGACGGTGATATGTGATCATATCGTCGGATGTTGCACACGTATCTGACGCACATGTTCTGAGCTCGCTGTAACTTGACTGACAGTTCAGAAATTAGGTCACTTAAGAAAACATCACAATAATCGAAGTGCGGCATTACTAGGGTCTGTACTAGGGTAAGTTTTAGTTGCTGGGTCAAGAAGTTTCTCAAGCGACTCAAACAGTGAATGGAGGAACAGATTTTTTTCTCGTTTCTTTAACTTGAAAATTCCAACATATAGATAGCTATTGCAAAATCGTCGCCTAAGTATAAAAATAATCTGTCAGTACAGACTACGTCACAAACAACTTCCACATTGGCACTTAAATTTCGCAAAAGAAATATTACTCTTGACAATTTTTTACAAACAAAAACAACATGGTCTGCCCAGGTAAGTCAGGTGTCCACAGTAATACCAAGAAGTTTTAAATTATTGTTTTGCATGACTGTACTACTAAATAACAGAGACTTTACTTTCATTTAAAATAAATTTATTGGAACTAAACCATTTCTTGGCTTCATTAAAAACTGAATTAGTATGAGTTTTCAATTCGTTAATATCACTATGACTTGTCAGGAAGTACATTCCTACGAACGCTTGATGTGTTTCTAGATTATATCATATTATATTTGACATAATTTGTTTTAAACTGAGAATGTATTCTATTATTGGTCCACCCATTTTTTCAACCTCGCTGTTCATTTCACAAATTACTGCAATTACGTTTGATGGATATTCTGTTGTAGCATGCATTAACTGTAGTATGCTACAGTAACTCCTCTGCAGTTATTACATTGATTGTTATCCGCTTTTAAATTACAGGAAATATAAATGCTTCGAGCCACTCATATGGTATTTTGATTGAGTGCCAAATAGCAATAGCGAAGCCTAAAAATCTTACATAAAAATAACCCTTTAAGTCAATCTGGATAAGGCGCTTAATGTTTTATTTATGATTCTTCAATTGTCAAAGCGTCAACAATAAGATTTTCTATGGCTTTTATCAGTACTTACTTACTTACTTACTGGCTTTTAAGGAACCCGGAGGTTCATTGCCGCCCTCACATAAGCCCGCCATTGGTCCCTATCCTGAGCAAAATTAATCCATTCTCTATCATCATATCCCACCTCCCTCAAATCCATTTTAATATTATCTTCCCATCTACCTCTCGGCCTCCCCCAAAGGTATTTTTCCCTCCGGCCTCCCAACTAACACTCTATATGCATTTCTGGATTCGCTCATACGTGCTACATACCCTGCCCATCTCAAACGTCTGGATTTAATGTTCCTAATTATGTCAGGTGAAGAATACAATGCGTGCAGTTCTGTGTTGTGTAACTTTCTCCATTGTCCTGTAACTTCATCCCTCTCAGCCCAAAATATTTTCCTAAGCACCTTATTCTCAAACACCCTTAATCTCTGTTCCTCTCTCAAAGTGAGAGTCCAAGTTTCATAACCATAAAGAACAACCGGTAATATAACTGTTTTATAAATTCTAACTTTCAGATTTTTCGACAGCAGACTGGATGATAGAAGTTTCTCAACCGAATAACAACAGGCATTTCCCATATTTATTCTGTGTTTAATTTCCTCCCGAGTATCATTTATATTTGTTACTGTTGCTCCAAGATATTTGAACTTCTCCACCTCTTCAAAAGATAAATTTCCAATTTTTATATTTCCATTTCGCACAATATTCTGATCACGAGACATAATCATATACTTAGTCTTTTCGGGATTAACTTCCAAACCTATATCTTTACTTGCTTCCAGTAAAATTCTCGTGTTTTCCCTAATCGTTTGTGGATTTTCTCCTAACATATTCACGTCATCCGCAGAGACAAGCAGCTGATGTAACCCGTTCAATTCCAAGCCCTCTCTGTTATCCTGAACTTTCCTAATGGCATACTCTAGAGCAAAGTTAAAAAGTAAAGGTGATAGTGCATCTCCTTGCTTTAGCCCACAGTGAATTGGAAACGCATCTGACAGAAACTGACCTATACGAACTCTGCTGTACGTTTCACTGAGACACATTTTAATTAATCGAACTAGTTTCTTGGGAATACCAAATTCAATAAGAATATCATATAAAACTTCTCTCTTAACCGAGTCATATATCAGTAATATCTAAAATTAGAACCGAGACGAAAATTACCGGATGCCATGAAATTTACGGCCACAATTATCTTTGTGTAATCAGTTATTGGCAATAAATGGATACACGTACTAAGATATAAGCACCCACTACAGCCCCTGGAAAAGATAAAACGAAAACACAGTAATAATGGAGTGAGAAAGGGAAACGGAAATTCTGGGAGAAAATTAGCTTCAGATTAGCTGCATCTAATACATTTCTTATAGCTTGACTCTTGCTCCTTTCGGAGAGAGTCAGCTGAATGTATGCCCTCGTAGTATATTTGTGTTAGCGAAGACGTTTAAAAATTAAGGTTGTAATGAAAAATGTGGAGGTACACCACAATAATAGAAATTAGGCTTTTAGCCTAAATATTCACCTCTAGTATGCAACGTGCTATGTACTACTATTTTTAACTGGCTATTTTTATGACACTTTATCAAGTACTTTGGTCGTCTAGAGCAGTGGTTCCCAACCTTTTTTGACTGATGACACACTTTACTGAATGGCCACGGTATCGCGACAGACTTATTTGATTTTATTACTAATAATAATAACACTAATAATAATAATAATAATATAATAATAATAATGATAATAATAATAACCACTACTTTTCTTCTGGGGAAAAATATGGTCAAACTCTGTGTAGAATATTTTATAGCGGACAGGGAGATAGAGTGTCAAAATTTTCAAAAGTAGTCCTGAACTGTGTGAAAAATATTAAACTTCTACTCTAATTTTAGGATCAAAAGAGATTACTGTTCACGGCACGGGAATTTTTTCGCTTTTAACCTCCTTTTCGTCCAACTAAGACTTCCAAGATCTAGGCGGAATTCAAAGGAGAATTATATTAAAAACATAGTTATTCACACATATTTCGGTTCCATGATGGAAAATGCAACAAGAAAGTGCCGTTCCAGCGCGTTCCGCCAGAAATAAAGCACTGATAACAACTTCTATGTAGTGCCGGACATCCAGTGTTGTAGATGGGTTGATGTTAACACGCAATCAAAAATTCTAAAAGAACAAGCAGCAACTTGAGTGGTATTAGAAAAAAAAAATCCCAACCTACCTATGCTGGATGTCCGATAAAAGATTTTTATTATCGTTTCTGAAAACTCGCCCATTTAAATTCATGTGAAATCTGCGCTTGGTGGGTTGCACAGAGTTCCTCTATACGTGGCCTTATGGTTGAAAAACTGAATTCAGCATTGTTGTAGGTGTTCACGTTTCATTGGTAAAGTCTGTCTCAAAATAAAATGTACCATAACAAATACATTTTTTCTGTCACTTTAACAATGTTGTATTCTTAACTTTGTATGTTTACTACTAAGATTTATTTCAAATCATCCGTTCTCAAGTAAGGTTGACCACTGGGATCCGGAATTAACAAACATAAAAGATAAAGGGAAATGAAACGAGCAAAATAATGATTCGATCTGTATATTAAAACAAAAATTTACGTGTTAACATATAGATGATAGTGTAGAATTTGAAGAGAGGCCTTCAGAATTTCCATTACAATCTTCTGAACCTCATAAAAGGGAATTTGAAAGGATTTAAGGATATTACATGTAAATTTTGGTAAACAACCCCTCGCTCCAAATAGTAAGCCTGTAACATCCCAGTTGTAAAGCGAAATGCCATATTTTTCACTGAGGTATGGAAGACAAGATACATATTTAGCTCGCTTGTCATCATTTATCTGCAGTGCTTGATTTGTGTCTCGTTCAAAGCAAATCGTAGGGTCTAAGACCATCGCTTTCTGGGTTCTTCTATTGATGGCAATTATATCGACTCTTCTATGAGAATCATCTTCAGACACACAATGAATCTCCTCATGTACTTCCCATCCTCTGTTTCTTAGCAGGTTGGCAATTGCTGTACGGGCATGATGGTGTCTATTGTTACGCAGTAGCTCTCCCTTCTTACAGAAGCCCAGTACGTGTCCAGGCTATGGTACCATTTTGCTTATTTGTTTTTGTTTTTTTTCTTATTCTTTTTAAAGTCTATGTGTAATTACATTTAACAGTTTTAATCAGAGTTATTATTATTATTATTATTATTATTATTATTATTATTATTATTGTATTTATTATTATATTATTTTTTCTTCTATCCAGCTTTCATTATTGGTCACACCCAACCTCAAGCATCTTGCTTTTTCGGGTGTGACCCAGTTACCTTGTATTTATACAATAATTTGTAATATGTAGACCAGCGTTTGTCAAACTATGGTCTGCGGACCACCTGTGGTCCTCGAGGTCTACCCTTGTGGTCCTTAAAAAAACAGAAGAAAAAATAAAATTCGAAGGAATTGCGTATCACACTATAGCTTAAAATCTCATAGTTTGGAAATGAAACATGGCAATCGAATTTCACTCTTTCTCCCAATACAGACATTTTATGAATTTTATTACCCTACATGTCTATCGATTTCCCACTCTACTTTCAGCAACAAAAGAGGAATTTAAAGCATCTTTTCGACATCTTTCTCTGCACATCTGGCGCCGAGCCTGTAACCCAGCCAGGGACCACCCGAATTCATAACAGAGGACCAAATTACCGAACTTTAATTCAATTTTAAAATATAAGTATACTGGTATTAAAATTTGCTACGAAAGTGACAAATTTGCTTTCGAATGGAACAAGAGTAAGGTGGTCCGCGGAACTGTTCTGACTTTAAAAAGTGGTCCCCACTTCAAAAAAGTTTGAGAAACGCTGATGTAGACTATTTGACTATGAGATTTGTAATCAATTTCGAATTTTGAAGAATATTCATATACGAGTATTACAATAGTATTGTAAAATCTTTGTTATTGTATGTAGAGGAGAGTCGGGTAGTATCGGACATCGGGTAGTATCGGACAGTGCGATTCTTTCATCTACCACCATATGGTAGTACCTGAATGACATGGTTACGTTTCTCTATGCGACATCATAGAAACGTAACCATGTCAATCAGGTACTATCATCGTGTGGTAGATGAAAGAAACTCACTGTCCGATATTACCCGATGTCCGATACTACCCGACTCTCCCCTAATTTTTGCTTGAAATAAAAAAAAAATATTACTTAAAAAAATTAAAAAAATAATGCGTCGTAAAGAGACTTTCCGGATGCAATAACATTTATTTTTCAATTCCAAAATTTCGCGACACACTCCATGGAGCTGCGAGACACACCGGTTGGGAATCCCTGATTTAGAGTCTGAATGACATGAAGGTGATAATGCTAGCGAGATGAGTGTAGGGTCCAGCGCCGAAAGTTACCCAGCATTTGCTTTTAATGGGTTGAGGGAAAAAATCACAATCAGGTAATTTGCACCAACCAAGATTTGAACCCGGGACCGCTTGTTTCACGGTCAGGCATGCTAACCGTTACTACACTTTGGGGAACAACTCCTACTATTAGCAAATTTATATTCCTATCTTAAATCGTGCAGCAAAATAACAGAAAAGCCCCTTGGCTCCCTCCTTTTAACCGCTCCGTGTGCACAGGATATAACGGTGAGTGGTTTTATGAGCTTAACACCGCATTTGTACTGTCTTTGAGCGAATTGAACGGCAGTTGCAATTACAAACCCATTTACAACCCGAAACTAGTATCATAGTAGATGGAAATGTGTAAACTGCATTTTGTACTCTTTGTGAAATGAACCAGCGTTATGTTACGCGCTTGCGTTCAAAGTGCAGTGTGACACAATATGTCTATGGACGCCGCGAGTTCGGACCAACATGAATCGTGCTTGGAATTCCGTCACAGACGCTCGAATTACAACATTAAAAATAGTAGGTTCCTATAATTAACTTGACTCCCACCTATTGATATTTCAATAGGGGAAAAAACATTTAAAATATGTTCAGTTTTTACGGTGTTAAATATTGATGTACCGTTATTGTTATTATTATTACTATTATTATTATTATTATTATTATTATTATTATTATTATTATTGTTATACACAAATTGGTAGTAAGAATCAACTCCTTTCCCTAATATTTTATAGTATTAATTCTTGTAAATTAATTATTGTAATCTATGTTCTTTATTTTGTTGTTAACTCAAGTATTTAATTTGTACCATAGTTGTTCATTTTAATGTATTAATTGTATCATTATGCTGGACTTTTATTGGCCAATGGCTGTTGTCCAGCACATAAATATCAATAAATAAATAAATAAATAAATAAATAAATAAATGGATGGATAGATAGATAGATAGATAGATAGATAGATAGATAGATAGATAGATAGATAGATAGATAGATAGATAGATAGATAGATAGATAGATAGATAGATAGATAGATAGATAGATAGATAGATAGATAGATAGATAGATAGATAGATAGATAGATAGATAGATAGATAGATAGATAGATAGATAGATAGATAGATAGATAGATAGATAGATAGATAGATAGATAGATTAGATAGATTAGATAGATAGATAGATAGATAGATAGATAGATAGATAGATAGATAGATAGATAGATAGATAGATAGATAGATAGATAGATAGATAGATAGATAGACAGACAGATAGATAAAATAGATAGATAGATAGATAGATAGATAGATAGATAGATAGATAGATAGGTAGGTAGGTAGGTAGGTAGGTAGGTAGGTAGGTAGGTAGGTAGGTAGGTAGGTAGATAGATAGATAGATAGATAGATAGATAGATAGATAGATAGATAGATAGATAGATAGATAGATAGATAGATAGATAGATATAGTTAGTTAGATAGATAGATAGATAGATAGATAGATAGATAGATAGATAGATAGATAGATAGATAGATAGATAGATAGATAGATAGATAGATAGATAGATAGATAGATAGATAGATAGATAGATAGATAGATAGATAGATAGATAGATAGATAGATAGATAGACAGACAGACAGACAGATAGCTAGATAAATAAATAACTAAATACATAAATAAATAAATAAACAAATAAATAATAATTATTATTACTAAAATGTTTTCTGATATTACAGTACTAAAAATATTACTAGACCTACTACTAATTACAATTGAAAAAACGGTCGAAAAACGAAAATAATCAAAATTGGACTTGGTTCCTTTCAGCACATCGACAGATTCAATTATTTTCTTATGTTTCAATTTTATTATTAGGATTCATATAATTATCTACTTATTGCCATTCAATTGTGATAGGGCCAAAATAAACACATACTTAGAAAACTGAAACATTATTTTATTTTTATAGTCAAAAACAAAAGTCATTTTTTTAATTTTTTTTTCGCTATTTTCACCGACCCATAACCTTAAAACAAGATAAAGTCTAATAAACATGGGTTATAAAATTAAATGTGTACGAAACAAGGGCTTTGAAATAGGTATTGTAAGTACAGCATATCTTCTGATGTGAGGTATTTTCTTGTTTCTTATTAGATATTGTTTACTGGAGATATTAAGGGCCGTATTCATAGACATTTTTAGCGCGGGCTTCCGGTGGATGATCAGCGTTTTTCGTATTCATAAACCAGTGTTAGCGATAGGATATGATTTGAATTCTGTACTAGTAACCAGTGGATAGCCGGGGCTAGCTTAGTACGCTCGTAGCGCGTGCTGCGAAATGTCTATGAATAGCACCCTAAATGTCTGCACACCTTGTTACCCTTTTGTTTACTCCATTTCCGACCTGATATCGTCCGCTATTATGTCGATGTACGGTACAATTACTCTTATTTTGGAAGATATTAATTTCGGAGCCATGTATATGAGACTTTGTTTTAATATTTTGATGTATACTACCATCTCTGAAAACAATGAATATTTTTTTAAAACTCTATACTCTTTATTTTGTGGTATATGATCTGCATTAAGTTTAGACTAACTGCAGTTAGAGATTTGATGATTTAGGGAACAATAAATTTGAGAAAGTGACTCACAAAATTCCAGCGAAATTAATGCAATAGTTGACTAATACTAGTAAAATGTACGCCAATTTATTACGCAAACTTCTGTATCTTTAGACACATGTTAAACTGCGTATTACAGTCACAAAAAACTAAGATAAATTGTCACCTGTCTTTAGACTAAGTTAAAGGAAGCTACTTTGTCTGAAGACACGTTATATAAATTATCATACTTAAAATAACTCGTCTAAAGTTTAGAAGAATAAAAGAAACAGACATAAACCCATAACAACTTAAGAGACAATGTATCGCTGTCCCACTCAAGACAAGAAAAGTACTTTCCCTTACAACATAAATACACATGCAAGAAAGTTAATGACACTTCTTGATGGTAAATGAAAGCACGGCACCGTAAAAAATTAACTTTATTACGTGTAGCCAGAAGTTCCAGTGAGACGAAGAATGGGAGCAGAAAAAAAAAATATAGTCTCGCTTACGAAGAAAGGCAGAAGAAAAAAGCTGACATAAAACTTTACTTTAACTGAAAGTTATGCTCTCCGTGTTTGTTTTGTTTGTTTTCTAAGTGTGGGTAGGGTGAGATGACCGAAGAACTTGATAGAATTTTCCGCAATTGTAGCAACTTGTATGTCTTTTGTTTCTTCTTCTTCCTCGCCGGTCACCACTCCCTAGACGACGGTTGCCACAACTTCTCAGATGACAAGTTCCAGCTGTTATGTGTTGGTCTATTTCAGTTTCTGATTGCTTTCTACAGCACTCGCATTCACATATAGAAACAAGGTCTTTTTTTCTATAGTCTGCGAACAATTTGTACTCATCTGCCATTTCTGGGAGCTATCATATGTTTTCTCTCCAATATCTCATTACTTTTCTCTGGTGAAATTTTCTGAGTCACTTTCCTAAATATATTGTTCTCTAAATCATCAACTCTCTAACTGCAGTTAGTCTAAACTTAATGGATATCATATATCACAAAAAAAAGTGTATCAAATAGCAACACTAAAATGTATTACAAAAGACATATATAGAGTTAAAAAAATCTTCAATGTTTTCAGAGATGGTAGTATTCATCAAAATAAGAAAACAAATGAGCATGGATCCAAAATTAATATCTTTCAAAATAAGAGTAATTGTACTGTACATCGACATAATAGGCGATATCAGATCGAAAATGCAGTAAACCTTGTTACAAGGTGTGCAGGCATTTTTAGTCTTTGCAGTAAACTATACCTAATAGGCCTACCTCTCTGTTATCCTGGACTTTCGTAATGGCACATTCTAGAGCGAAGTTAAAAAGTAAAGGTGATAGTGCATCTTCTTGCTTTAGTCCGCAGTGAATTGGAAACGCATCTGACAGAAGCTGACCTATATGGACTCTGCTGTACGTTTCGCTGAGACATATTTTAATTAATCGAACTAGTTTCTTGGGAATACCAAATTCAATAAGAATATTATATAAAACTTCTCTCTTAACCGAATCATATGCCCTTTTCAAATCTACGAGTATGAATTACTGATGTACTGTACCCTTACACTTCAAATTTTTCTACCATGTCTCTTGAATACAAAAATATATATATATATATATATATATATTTATATATATATATATCTGATCAATAGTCGATCTATTACGCATAAAACCACACTGATGATCCCCAATAATTTCATCTACGTATGGAGTTAATCTTCTCAAAAGAATATTGGACAACATTTTGTACGACGTCAACAAAAGTCCTTGAAAGTTACTACAGTTAGTAAGTTATTTCCCCCCCTTCGTAAAGACAGGTACAATTATGGACGCCTTCCATTGTTCTGGTACAATTTTCTTTCCCCTAATAGGAAGTACAAGCTTAATAATGCGTTACATTACTACAATAAAATCATAGTATTATATTTTTGGATAGGAAAGATTAGAGAATGCCGTGTTTGCACTTGGGCAGTAAACTATGAATGAAAATGAATATCTAGGGACTGTACTTTGTCCCAGGAGACTACAAGATTAAGGCCGATTGTATAAACCATTTAATCTTAGATCAGAGGTTAAATTGATCCTCGTTTCAGCTGAACTTCGAATTTTGTGTTGTATAAAGTCTAATCTGAGATTAATTTGTCTGAAACTAAAGTCAACTTTGACTGAAGAAATTTCTCCGATTAAGTTAGATGATCCAAGTTCAGTTATTTCTTTTCTGTTTGAAATATACGAGTGACAGATTGTGCAAATAAAATATCCATTATTATTAATATTAATAGATATGATAGGTACATTTATATATATTTCTTTCAATTTCTTGCCTTAATACACAAACAATATTATATTTTATAAGGCTCTATCGTGTTCAGCAGTATCAAATAACATAACCTATAATTATATTATGTTTATAACAACCATTAATTATTAATGGATATGATAGGTAAATTCATAAATTTTCAATTAACTGTATTACTAAACGAAAATTGTCATTTTATAAAGCTTTATTATGTTTAGCAGTATCAAACACCATAACATGTTAACAACTCGGAGAACAGTCAACCTTCTTCTTATTGTCCGCCATTATTTACATTGCACAAAAAACCAGTGTCTCCAACAGAGTGTACGGAAAGTCGCCAAAAAGTAGTTGTAAAGTCGTTAGATTTCTCATTATCAACAAAGAAAGATTAAATTTTGTCACTATGGGGTGCTAAAAAGGTCACTAAATCCAAATTTAAGCAATATAAAAGTTAAAAGAAATTGTTGCTGAAAAAGAGTTAAAGTCGCTAGATTGGCAACACTGAACAAACCTGTCCGCGCATCACGTATTTCACCTGTTTATGCGAAGTTGCCAAATCCTTTTCACGTGAACTTAGATTGCATTTGAACCAAGATAATTTGATCGCAGAAAAGTTTTATACAATAGAAGAAGTGTCTGAACTCGGTTCACTTTTCGATCTTCGATCAAGGTTGATCTTTAGTCAGGGAGTTTTATACAATTGGGCATAAGCATTACTGGACTTTTTAAGTGAGAGAGTTCGTGCGTCCAGCAAGCGAAGTACGGTGATCATGGTAATCTGTGCAGTGTGTAGACAGGCCTACCACCTCAACGCTTCTGGTCTGGCGAATTTGTACCAAGTTTCACTCTAGCGTGTCAAATCGCGGATGATCCATCACTTACTGCTATTGTTTACCAGAGGCATCACTTCTCGATCTGTTTTCACAGATTGATATCGATAACTCGATTTTGATAGAAGAGCGGTTAAGCGCATTCAGGAACCCCCTTCTCGAATGATTGGAGGGGGTACGGATCATTTATAATGGCTTATACCTTCTCGTGTACACAAACAAACACTCTCAAAATTCTATCCCTCTCTCGTACCCTCCACCGCCTTGTTAAATCTGACTTTTCGATTCCATTCCCACATGACAAGAATTGTGTATGTGCATTTGGATGGAAGTTGCGGTGGCTGAAGGGGTGAAGGGGGAGGAAGAGGTTGGAGCGAGAGGGAGCGGTGTCTGAGCAAACACATCTCAAATGTTAACATTACAGATAGCCTCTACATCACTCAAAACATTGGTTCCTGCCGGACAGGGCCCGGGGGCGAGGTATGAGCTAAAGTAATATTTCATTGCGTCCCATCATTTCGAACAGTGCATTAGAGTGCTTCAGTACAACAAAAGAGAGTAAAAAGAGATCCTGTATATATGCTCTTCCCGCCCTCGCACAGGATGTGCCAAAAGAACGAAGCGATTGCTGCTCTAATCTGATGGGTTTAGCCAATACATTTCAGAGTACAAAATAACAGAATAGAAACTCTATACCAGAGTTTCTCATTCATTTCATTAACAGCCTCTTATTCGGTAACTATTGCGAGTAGGATCGTGATTGTATCTATCTATATACATAATTTGAACTGGTAATGGAAATTACGGGAAAACGGCTGAACGGATTTTAATAAATGACCCCTCATTTTGAAGCTTGGAACTCAACGTTTTTCAGAAAAATAGTAGTTTTCAGTGAAATGTCAATTTTTCAACATAATTTTCATGTTTTCCAAAATCCATCTGTCGTCACTAATTGCATTTCAGAATAAAACAAAACACACACTTACTTACTTACAAATGGCTTTTAAGGAACCCGAAGGTTCATTGCCGCCCTCACATAAGCCCGCCATCGGTCCCTATCCTGTGTAAGATTAATCCAGTCTCTATCATCATATCCCACCTCCCTCAAATCCATTTTAATATTATCCTCCCATCTACGTCTCGGCCTCCCTAAAGGTCTTTTTCCCTCCGGTCTCCAAACTAACACTCTATATGCATTTCTGGATTCGCCCATACGTGCTACATGCCCTGCCCATCTCAAACGTCTGGATTTAATGTTCCTAATTATGTCAGGTGAAGAATACAATGCGTGCAGTTCTGTGTTGTGTAACTTTCTCCATTCTCCTGTAACTTCTCCCGCTTAGCCCCAAATATTTTCCTTAGCACCTTATTCTCAAACACCCTGAACCTATGTTCCTCTCTCAGAGTGAGAGTCCAAGTTTCACAACCATACAGAAGAACAGGTAATATAACTGTTTTATAAATTCTAACTTTCAGATTTTTGGACAGCAGACTGGATGATAAGAGCTTCTCAACCGTATAATAACACGCATTTCCCATATTTATTCTGCGTTTAATTTCCTCCCGAGTGTCATTTATATTTGTTACTGTTGCTCCAAGATATCTGAATTTTTCCATCTCTTCGAAGGATAAATCTCCAATTTTTATATTTCCATTTCGTGCAATATTCTGGTCACGAGACATAATCATATACTTTGTCTTTTCGGGATTTACTTCCAAACCGATCGCTTTACTTGCTTCAAGTAAAATTTCCGTGTTTTCCCTAATCGTTTGTGCATTTTCTCCTACCATATTCACGTCATCTGCATAGGTTGCGGATAGAGGAGACGGCCTCCAGATATGGAGGGTAGCTGCGAATATATTGAATAAGCAGTCGTGGACAGCCGATAAGGGGTGGTCCTCCAGCTTGGGGGTTGGGCGAAGGGCTAACAACCCATCATCGTAAAAAAAACAGTTTGTTACGAATCCCAACAAAACACACACTACAGTAAACAATATTACAGGAAGGCCATGATCAGCAAGAATGCTGACATATTTAGAGCTCAAATTAAATTGGTTATTAAAAACTTCGAGACTTGCTAAAAATAATTTACAGGTCTGATTCTGTGGTGTGTAATTTTCTAAGTACAGCTGTGTATTGGATATTAAAAACTACAAAACTTGAGGTGGTTTGATGACATTATTAGCATTAGAAATGAAATATTATTATAGTTAATGCCATGATGTGACTATTTTTCATTAATTTTACATGTTAATGCTATATTTGATGATACGAAAGTGAAACGTTTTGGGGTTATGTAAGTAGATGTAGAGAATATCTTAAATTAGATCTGGATTTCTATCATTTACTGAGTGGCGGCTATGTAGTATATATAGTATATGTTACTGAAAACTATCAAACTTACATAAGATAATAATATTATTATTAAAAATCAAATATTTTTATAGTTATTAATCAAGTGGGGTTTGGGTCTTTTTCATATATTTAATGGTGGTGTGGTGTAGATATTTATATGCGTGATTCTCTTCAGTATTGTTTCGAGAGAGCGCAAGAATTAGAGTTCCTAAGGAAAGACCAAAAGGTATTACAGTACTTACTGATAAAAAAAGAGACCTACAAAATTTTGTAGTCTCCCGATCATTTCAGCAAGATCTTTTAGCAGGATAAAATGATTTTACCCTCTACATTTCAAGGTAGTTTACGAAACATGCAGCAGCTATACCAAGATGCTATGTCTATTGTTCGAAATCATAGCAAACCTGACATTTGTTTAACTCTCACCTACAATCCGCAATGACCTGAAATAGTTACTGTTTTACTCCCACCTGAAAAACCCACTGATCGTCGTGACATTGTTACTTCCGATTTTGCGTTCAAACTAAAAAATTGAAGATGTATAGGTTCAAGAAAAACTATTTGACATAAAAAAATCATTCAGAGGGAGTATATTTCATTATTATGGAAACAAATAACTTTCAGAATGTCTGTTATTCTTCATTGAAAATAAATCTGAAAAATGTTTATTTGAACGTCTAATGAACTTAGCTTGCACCATTTGCTGCACAGGTCAGTAGTATTGATAGAAAATCTAACAAAGAATCATTTATCCTTCTGGCGTATTTCACAATTTTCGTGTAAATTTAATTTAAAAACCACTACTTTCAAGCCACTGAACGATGCGACCACCTTGCAACATTGTAACCAGAAAGAAAGACAGAGCAAGTTCACTAAGGCTGATAGACCTGAGTTCGTTGACCTCTTACATCTGTATTACGAGAAGAAAGAGCGATGTTACCGGACTGATGAAACATCCGACTTAATTCTCTAATCAACAGTGCATTTAATCACAAACCGTATTATAGGTTTTCTATTAATTTAAGTGTAGTTTATCCTCCCTTTCAATCTGCGCGATTATTTCACTTCCACCCTTAATAGACCTACACTATAATAAAATAATTCATAATTGATTTAGTTATAAATTAAATATCAGCGTCGTCGGTGTGTTGGAATTTTGTCCCGCAGGAGTGATTTTACATGCCAGTAAATCTACTGACATGAGTCTGCCACATTTAAGCACACTTAAATGCCACCGACCTGGGCCGAGATCGAACCCGCAACCTCGGCACAGAAGGCCAGCACTCTATCGACTGCGACACCCAGGCCGACTTTTCAGTTATATATTTTATCGAAAAATATGTTATACAGGGTGTTTCAAAAATACTGGGCATAATTTCAGGTATGTATTTCCCATATCTAGACAATCAAAATAGTTCATTACAACATGTGTCCGGAAATGCTTTATTTCCGAGTTATGGCCTTCACAACATTGAAATTCACCGGAACGTTTTTCTTTCCGCAGGTCGTTGCCGTCAAAGGAGACATTAAGAGGGCACTCTGACAGTTCATTCCGAGGCGGTTATATTCAGTGTTGTGTAGGCGTTAGACTGTGCGACATGTATTCAAATCAAGAGCTGGCAGAGATACACTTCATGTACGGTAAGGCGGACGGCAATGCTGCGCTGGCTCGTCGTTTGTACCAGGAGAGGTACCCACAGCGACAATGTCCAGATCGGAAGACATTTGTACGTCTCCATTACCGTCTGTGCGAGTATGGAAAATTTAACTCTCCTGGTTTGGGAAGGGGACGACCAAGATCTACAACTCCAGAAGTACAGGAGGAGATTCTGGAGGCTGTGAACATGACTCCTTCTATCAGCATACGAAGGTTAGCGTTGCAAGTCAATGTTCCTCATATGACTGTCTGGAGACTGTTGAAAGAGTATCAATTGTATCCTTATCATTTGCAATGTGTACAGGCCCTGTCACCAGCAGATTACCCTGCACGAGTTAGGTTCTGTCAGTGGTTCTTGCAGCAGTGTGGTGTAAATCCGAACTTTCCTGCCTTAGTATTATTTACAGATGAAGCACAGTTCACACGAGATGGCATAACAAATTTCCACAATCAGTATGTATGGGCGTATGAAAACCCACGTGCAACTGTTCCATCTCATCACCAGGTGCGGTCTCCCTCAACATGTGGGCCGGTATCACTGGTGATCGATTAGTTGGACCCCATGTACTTGTAAACAGACTTACGGGGCAGGCGTACACAAACTTCCTGGAAAACACCATACCTCATGTTTTAGAAGACACTCCACTGATCAATCGTCAACACATTCACTTCTTGCATGATGGCGCTCCTGCACACTTCAGTCGTACGGCTCGCCGGTACTTGGATCGAAGGTTTCCTGATCGATGGATAGGTAGAGGTGGCCCAATTGCTTGGCCTCCACGCTCACCTGATGTGAACCCTCTCGATTTCTACTTGTGGGGCCATTTAAAATCATTGGTTTATTCGTCTCCGGTGCCTGATTTGGAATCCCTTCGGAATCGAATTGTGGCATGTTCTGAGGACATACGCAATACTCCTGGAGTTTGGGATCGTGTTCGCAGGTCAATGAGACATCGATGTGAGGTCTGTATTCAAGCAGGAGGTGGACATTTTGAACATCTTCTGTAATGACAACGACCTGCGGAAATAAAAACTTTCCGGTGAATTTCAATGTTGTGAAGGCCATAACTCGGAAATGAAGCATTTCCGGACACATGTTGTAATGGACTATTTTGATTGTCTACATGTGGGAAATACATACCTGAAATTATGCCCCGTATTTTTTAAACACCCTGTATTTGTAGAACCTAAATGTTTCACATCTGCTGGTTTAAAGCATAGCATTAATTTTGGCCCTCGGTTGTATAATTCTTTAACTAAATTACACCCAGAAATTCTAACATGTAACCCACTAACATATAACAAGAAAACTAGAAACGAGTTAATGTCTTTAATGTTATTAAATTAATTTATACCTTATGTGTATGGATTAATCAGCCCATATTCTATTTGTATTCTATAATTTCGAAATATGTATTTTTCATAAATTGTCCAACTTGATTCGCCTAAACATTATTCTTCCTTATGTTAATATTATTATGCAATTTCACTGTAGCTGTAATTTTACTTTTAGTTCCTATTTTATTTTATTCATATATCCCTCTTTTATTAATAATATATCTGAAATGCGACCGAACATTTTTTATTTTATTGGGTTATTTTACGACGCTGTATCAACATCTAGGTTATTTAGCGTCTGAATGAAATGAAGGTGATAATGCCGGTGAAATGAGTTCGGGGTCCAGCACCGAAAGTTACCCAGCATTTGCTCGTAATGGGTTGAGGGAAAACCCCGGGAAAAACCTCAACCAGGTAACTTGCCCCGATCGGGATTCGAACCCGGGCCACCTGGTTTCTCGGCCAGACGCGCTGACCGTTACTCCACAGGTGTGGACCCGACCGAACAGGAGCGCTGCTTATTCGGTCCTCAAATTTTATTAATATTATTGTATCCTCTTTTTTTATATTTATGTATTATTTCATTTCTATTTCTATTGTTGTAATTATATTCTGTACGACGAGCACATAAAAAAAAACAGGTTGGTATTTTCGAGTGCCCCTGTAGCGTTCTCAATGCTTTCAGCCGCAGCCCTCCCTGCTACAAGTAGTCTTCATCAGGCGTCATAATACGCAAAACGCTGCCTGCTTGTTCGCATGCGAATATAGAATTAATAGCATTTCGTAACCCTCCCATGATTTATGATGAGGCCCGCACATGATATATTAAGTGTGATACAAATAGCGCTAAACGTGATTCGCCTTTTATTAGCGTCATGCGTGGTACTCCGCGCTGATTGATGGAATGTATTGTTTAATGACGCATTGTTTCGGGACTCTAATATGTGCAGGTATAAGACAGAGATGACACCTTTCTTGCCGTAATTTACAGCGTCTCTGGTAGTTACAAAACACTTTTTAGAAATATACGAATAATGAAGCAATAACGGAGTATTAATGGAATTATTATTATTATTATTATTATTATTATTATTATTATTATTATTATTATTACTTTTATTGCAGTAGAACCTGGATTATATGTAACCCAGTCATAGCTATTTCTTGTGTGTAAGTAATTATGCATAGGACCTGGCGATTTTTAATTGATTATTTTACGACGCTTTATCAAGTGCTATGGTTATTTAACTGTGGAAAATTATGAGACAGCTGGGAATAAGGAGGTGGAGAAACAAGGCTTTGGATCATGACGTATGGGCATCTATCACAAAGGAAGCCGAGACTAAACTTATTTATTTATTTACTTATTTATTTATTTATTCCGGTGTGGTTAAGGCCATCAGGCCTTCTCTTCCACACCACCAGGAATACAAATACAATAATATAAATAAACAGAAAAAATATACTATATACAAAGTAAAGCTACACAAGAAATAAAGAGAGAGAGAGAGAGAGAGAAAGAGAGAGAGAAACACTATAAACAAAGTAAAGCCACACAAAAATATACACAGGTTGCAGTCACACAAACTTTAAATGATTAATTAATTATATCCTAACTAATTAACTAACATAAACAAGAAGCTTGCAATTTTAATCTAGATTAAAAAAGAAAAAAAAACACAAATCAATACTTCTAGCAATACCTAAAACATGAACTAAGACAACATTTTCCAATTTAATTTTGAATTATGATAAAGTCCGGCAGTCCCTGATGTCATTAGGTAACGAATTCCAGAGGCGAGGTATTTCTTAAGGGACTTAAAGGGACGTAGAGCTATAGGATGATGATGATGATGATGATGGTTATCTAGCGCATTGATTCCCAACCTTTTTTGACTGACTACACACTTTACAGAACGCCCACGATATCGTGACACATTTATTTCTTTTTAATAATAGTAATAATAATAATAATAATAATAATAATAATAATAATAATAATAATAATAATAATATTATTATTATTATTATTACAAAGGCCTATTATAATATAATAAAAATAATAATATAATATTATTATTAATATACCTTCGGGTAAAATAGGGTTCTACAAACTTGAAAATATGAAAGAAAATTAGTGTTAGGTTTCTCTAATGTTTGCATATTGTTGCTAAATGTTCATTCTATGCCTGTTAATACATATTCTAATTGCAATTGTATCTGCGTACTACTACCCTAACTATATGAGTCCCATTTCCCACCTGTTAGGGTAATGGCACGCATTACAAATTGTTCATTTATCATCAATATAAAATAATGTTGTTTAGAAATGTACGTTTTTTAACTTGTAATAATTATTAGAACCTAATTTTTTTATTATCTCCGAAAGTTTCAGAGTTACATTAAATCTTGGAATTTATAACAACAGGAACTTAGGTGCGTGAAATTACCCCATTCTCCCCTATTTATCGGAGATTAACATTATTTGTTCTTACCAGAGTAGGCCACTTTTCCTGAGAATTTCTGATGAATATTAAGTCTTATTCTCGTATGTCTGTCGTGTA
The DNA here is from genome assembly GCF_040183065.1 of Periplaneta americana. NCBI lineage: Eukaryota > Metazoa > Arthropoda > Insecta > Blattodea > Blattidae > Periplaneta > Periplaneta americana. The sequence goes on along the minus strand of NC_091129.1, from coordinate 152,116,598 downwards.
ATGTGAAATATGGTGGACAATTTACTGACTATAAAAGAAGCTGCATTTATAAAATGAATCCATGGAACAATTTAAAATGCTCGCCTCTATTGGACAACATTTTACAGGAAAGCCCCTTTTCATCCCATTCCAGGGACCCCATTCCTTTCTTCTTTTTAACACTTGATGCTATGAGTTCACTTACAAAGAATGGAGAAGGCTAAAGTTTCTTTCATTTCCATCCCTTTTCTTATACCTGAACAAAATGTAACAGAAGCGAGAGAGTGCCGTCTGGTGTGCAAGAGCGCGGGATAAACTTTCTTGAAGAGATGGAGGAGAAGGAGGGGGCTAAAAATCTGTCTGCAAGAGACGAAGAAAAGTAAAAACTTACATAGCACACCTTTAAAAACTTCGGGAACTGGGACACGCATACGGGTAAGTGAAATTGAAAGAAACTTTCTGTTTGCCGGCGATTCAAACGAGCTGTCGGGTTTCCAAGGCAATCCCAGCTGACATGACACTATAGGGCCCGGACTTCTAACACTGAAGAAACAACATGCATTCAGACCAGGGCCCACATGCATCAACGTCAGTTAGTGTAACCACCGGTTAAAATTGTCACCTAACCTCTGGTTAAGCATTTTTACAGTGGATCGACCTCGGTTACGACTTAAATAGGAGGTTAACCACGGTAATCTCTAACCGGTCATATTCGAGCGGTTAAAAGAGATAACCAGTGATTAGTAGAGCAAGTAAAGCAAAATGGCGGCCAGAGCCACAGATGTTTATTTCGAAGACGATTATTATTGCACAGTACTTGAATTACTTGATAGGGCGTGAGCGTGAAGGTTCTTTAGTGGAAAGAGAGAATTCTTACGAGGAATTAGGTGACAGAAAAGTTCAGGAGGGATTTCATTTATCAAAATCTACAAATGGATCACTTGAAATAACACAAAAAGTCATATTTCTCCTATGGTTCGGCTGCTTGTATTACGATTCTATGTAACTGATATTTTCTGTATTTTAAGAGGGAATACTCTAATATAGGATAATGAACAGTTCCCTCGTGTAAATGAGGTGCTTGATCGTATACACATGCCTATTAATCTTCTGCATCCTTTTCCTTTATAGGTATTCCATCTTTTTATATAATATATTTAAATTCTAGGAATTAAGTCTAGCGACACTTCAACCACACATTGGGATATAATCATTTTTGCATTCAATTTTCTATTTTGTACGATTTTAACCTAACAGCAAAGAAATGCAAATCGCAAATATAACAGCGCCCAAAGGCAAACAAATGCAAAGCGAAAATGTAGGACACGTTCATTTCGATGTAGAACGAGTGAGCGCAGTCATTTTTAGACGTTGACTATTATCTTTACAGCGGTATGTATGCTTTCCTTTAGTCATTTTGTAGAAACAGTACACCAGCATAGACTTTACTCTGGTTAAATGAGGTGTCAGCTAGCCATGTTTAAGTAATCTGTGATTATGAATGGTGCACACAAATTACATTTTAACCAATGTTACCGTTTAACCGTCGTTTCATAATCTACGAGTACTGCGTTTTTAACCGATGTTGATACACTTCGCCACAGATGTTATTGAATCTGGTAGCAATAAAACCACCATTTTGGTACAATGTTCAAAATGAATCATCGTCATAACAATAATAATAATAATTTATTTACGTGCACTTCAACAGTTCACTGCAATATAATGACAGATCAAAAACTTAAACCAAATCCAGATTCTATAATAAATTATTGCAGAAGCGTGAAGAGTTTCTCTGAAAATATTACTGTATTATACAGATTTTAAGGGGACTGAGTGTCTTCATGGTAAGAGGGCAGAGCATGCTATTTCGAATAAAATACTTTAGTTTCAATAATCCTCCACTGGACTATCTATTATTCGCAGACGAACAGATAATAATAACAAGCACTGAAGACGGATTACAAAGAGGCATTTTTAAGTACAATGATATAAGCAAAGAACACAATATGAAAATTTCCGCTGAAAAAAACAAAACAAAACAAAGGTTTTTGCCTATGAAGGACTAGATACAATCAGAGCAAAGATAATAACTGAAGGGAAACTACTAGAGCAGATTAATAGTTTCAACTATCTAGGATACCATATGTCTACTATTGAAATTCTGAAAGATTTTAACAATAAAATAAGTAAATTTAGTCATGTACTGTGTGTGGAACAATCAGAAGGAATTTGAGTAAAACAAGAAGAGAAATACAATTGAAATTGTATAAAGTAAAACAAGAAAAGAAACGTAATTTAAATTTTATAAATTGAAACAATAAAAGAAACGCAACTGAACTTTTATAAAGTAAAACAAAAAGAGAAATGCAATTTAAAATTTATAAAGTAAAACAAGAGGAGGAACGCAATTGAAATTTTATAAAGTAAAACAAGAAGAGAAACGCAATTGAAATTTTATAAAGTAAAACAACAAGAGAAACGCAACTGAAAGAGAAATGCAATTGAAATTTTATAAAGTAAAACAAGAAGAGAAATGCAATTGAAATTTTATAAAGTAAAACAACAAGAGAAACGCAACTGAAAGAGAAATGCAATTGAAATTTTATAAAGTAAAACAAGAAGAGAAATGCAATTGAAATTTTATAAAGTAAAACAACAAGAGAAACGCAACTGAAAGAGAAATGTAATTGAAATTTTATAAAGTAAAACAAGAAGAGAAATGCAATTGAAATTTTATAAAGTAAAACAAGAAGAGAAACGCAACTGAAAGAGAAATGCAATTGAAATTTTATAAAGTAAAACAAGAAGAGAAATGCAATTGAAATTTTATAAAATAAAACAAGAAGAGAAACGCAACTGAAAGAGAAATGCAATTGAAATTGTATAAAGTAAAACAAGAAGAGAAATGCAATTGAAATTTTATAAAGTAAAACAAGAAGAGAAACGCAACTGAAAGAGAAATGCAATTGAAATTTTATAAAGTAAAACAAGAAGAGAAATGCAATTGAAATTTTATAAAGTAAAACAAGAAGAGAAACGCAACTGAAAGAGAAATGCAATTGAAATTTTATAAAGTAAACCAAGAAGAGAAATGTAAATGAAATTTTATAAAGTAAAACAACAAGAGAAATGCAATTGAAATGTTATAAAGTAAAACAAGAAGAGGAACGTAAATGAAATTTTATAAAGTGAAACAAGAAGAGAAACGTAATTGAAATTTTATAAAGTAAAACAAGAAGAGAAACAGAATTGAAATTTTATAAAGTGAAACAAGAAGAGAAACGGAATTGAAATTTTATAAAATAAAACAAGAAGAGAAACGAAGTTTAAATTTTATAAAATAAAACAAGAAGAGAAACGCAATTAAAATTTTATAAAATAAAACAAGAAGAGAAACGGAACTGAAATTTTATAAAATAAAACAAGAAAAGAAACGGAATTGAAATTTTATAAAGTAAAACAAGAAGAGAAACGGAATTAAAATTTTATAAAATAAAACAAGAAGAGAAACGCAATTGAAATTTTATAAAATAAAACAAGAAGAGAAACGGAATTGAAATTTTATAAAGTGAAACAAGAAGAGAAACGGAATTGAAATTTTATAAAATAACACAAGAGAAACGCAATTGAAGTTTTATAAAATAAAACAAGAGAAACGAAATTGAAATTTTATAAAGTAAAACAAGAAGAGAAACGCAATTGAAATGTTATAAAATAAAACAAGAAGAGAAACGGAATTGAAATTTTATAAAGTAAAACAAGAAGAGAAACGGAATTAAAATTTTATAAAATAAAAGAAGAAGAGAAACGCAATTGAAATTTTATAAAATAAAACAAGAAGAGAAACGGAATTGAAATTTTATAAAGTAAAACAAGAAGAGAAACGGAATTTAAATTTAAAAAATGAAACAAGAAGAGAAACGCAATTGAAATTTTATAAAACAAAACAAGAAGAGAAACGCAATTGAAATTTTATACAATAAAACAAGAAGAGAAACATAATTGAAATTTTATAATTAAAACAAGAAGAGAAACGCAATTGAAATTTTATAAAATGAAACAAGAAGAGAAACGTAATTGAAATTTTATAAAGTAAAACAAGAAGAGAAACGCAATTGAAATTTTATAAAATAAAACAAGAAGAGAAACGCAATTGAAATTTTATCAAATGAAACAAGAAGAGAAACGTAATTGAAATTTTATAAAGTAAAACAAGAAGAGAAACGCAATTGAAATTTTATGAAATGAAACAAGAAGAGAAACGTAATTGAAATTTTATAAAGTAAAACAAGAAGAGAAACGCAATTGAAATTTTATCAAATGAAACAAGAAGAGAAACGTAATTGAAATTTTATAAAGCAATGGTGGTTCCGATATTTCTGTAAGGTTGTGAATGTTGGACATTAACAAAAAAACAAGAATCAAGAACTGAAGCTGGAGAAATGAAATTTCTAAGACGTGTAGCGGGCTACAAAATATTGGACGAAAAGAGAAAAGAAAACATTAGACAGGAACTGAAAATATTAAACTTACATCACAAAATAGCTGAACCCACAACCAACTGTCTGGAACATGTCAATGGAATGGATGACTCCCGTATTCCCAAAAAAAAAAAAAGTCGTAACTTTTATACCAGAGGAAGAAGGATTGTTGGTAGACCTAGAAAATGTTGGACTGACGGGACAGTTTAATGTCCTTCGGTGATGTTTCCTTTCTCACCATTCTTATTGCTCGTATCATCTTAATTGCTGAGTGTAATGTTATCTACGACTGTAACTTGATTTAACTTTAATTATACTTTTCCAGATAAATGTTTATGAAATCTATTTCGGTTATTAGCAGTACGTAATTTCTTCCCTTTTTTGAGTTCGGCAGGGCATGTAGCACGTATGAGTGACTCCAGAAATGCATACGGAGTGTTAGTTGGGAGGCCGGAAGGAAAAAGATCTTTGGGGAGGCCGAGACGTAGATAGGAGGATAATATTGAAATGGATTTGAGAAGGTGGGTTATGATGGTAGAGACTGGATTAATCTTGCACAGGATAGGGACCAATGGCGGGTTTATGTGAGGGCGGCAATGAACCTGCGTGTTCCTTAAAAGCTATTTGTAAGAAAGTAAGGTATTTTAAAATAAATTTTCAGCTATTTGTTAACGGTTTTTGCTTAGATATAACAAATGTTAGCATCATGTGGGTGGTATCACAAACCTTAGCTATCCTTTTCCTACATATTGAAAAGTCAAGACGACGACGAACTGACGCATGGCGTTTCTATTATGAATTATACCGATGCGTGCAATTCGGTATGATGTATGATTCCGAGGTTCGTATCTATTCTCTTCTTCAGCGAAGTATGCAATAATTTGCTTTACTAGACTATGAGGAGGTATTTAGCAGACGCTATTTTCTGAGAATTTTTAAGCCAACTACCCTCAGCTTCAAAAAGAAAAGGGGGCAAAAAAATCCCCCATTATCTGAAAAAAAAAAAGAGTTCCAAGCTATCAAGACCTCATGACTAGAAAGAAATCCATTCCTTATTTCCAGACCTCCTAGCTACCCCAAACAGTCGCTCTGCGTTCGAAATGTAACTCCCTCTCTCCCTCCCGTTTGTTCTACGTCAGAAAACTCTCAAAGCCCACTATTTACTCTCTTTTTTCCTCACCTTTTCTATTTCCTTTTAAACCCTTTCTTTTCTTTGTAAAAAATCTTTGAGAGAAGAATAAGAAAGGAGACGGACGAAAAAAAAAAACTCGTTTTTCGTTCCTTTTAGAAGGCGGGTGATCAGCGAGAGGGGTGGGGTGAGAAACCCCATCCCCCTTCAAGTGAGGAGCCATTCTTCGAGTCAACCTCCCACCCCCTTGTGCGTGTTCCTTACATTGGGATGGGGTGATAATAGGCTTGAACCCTACCCCTACAGGCCCGGCGCCTCAAGTTTTGTTTGCGAGGAAGTTCCTTGCTTCAAAACCCGTCTTCCTCCTCTTCTTGCAGCGAAGGAAGTTTTAACCAGGAGCGTATTCAATGTGTCAGGCGTGGAAGCAAAAGATATACGTAATATAAAAGAGCCGCAGCTACAACGGCGGAGATGCATGACCCGAATATAAAGGCGCGGTAATATTCATGGCCCGAGTATATAGGCGAGCTCAATGAATACGCCTCGTATATAAAACAGGGCTGTACTGCACAAGCCCCAGGGTTCACCAGATATCGGAATTACACGCTTATAATAACAAACTTTACTCCTGTCACTGTCTATCCGAATGGCGTACAAGGTTAAGTGTTAGTGTTGAGATACGTCTTTGAGTTTACAGTTCAGTGATTCGGAACACAATTATCTATACTAATAATAAATCTGTAGCCGAAATTTTTCTGGTAATTTTCGATTTTCCAAAAATAATTGGTCCTAACATATATAATTAACCACCCTGAAACCGAAAATCGCTTCCTTGAAATTTTTGTTTCTATGTCTGTCTGTCTGTATGTTTGTTACCTTTTCACGCGATAATGGCTGAACGGATTTCGATGAAAATTGGAATATAAATTATGTTCGTTGTAACTTAGATTTTAGGCTATATGACATTCGAAATACATTATTCAAAAAGGGGGTTATAAGGGGGTCTGAATTAAATAAATCGAAATATCTCGTTTATTATTGATTTTTGTGAAAAATGTTACATAACAAAAGTTTCTTTACAAATAATTTGCGATAAGTTTTATTCCTTGAAAAATTTTGATAGGACTGATATTTAATGAGATAAATGAGTTTTAAAATTAAAATAACTGCCATCTAAGGCCGTGTAATGAATTAAAAAACAAATGACTTCGTCTATAAGGGGCCTTGGACAGTAACAATCTAAAGCTATGAAAGATAGCCTACAGAGAATGATTCTGTGTTTGTATGAAGTAATATCGGAAGCTAAATTAACCGATTTGTATAATTAATTATTATTTTACCATTGGAAAGTGTAGTTTCTCTAGATGGACATAATGCTATAATGTTATTACAGTAACTTCTGATATAATATAATATAATATAATATAATATAATATAATATAATATAATATAATATAATATAATATAATATAATATAATATAATATAATATGTAATATTATATAATATAATTTAAGTTAATTGAAGGGTTCAGAACCATAGTGGGCCAAGCGCCATTTACTGAATACCGGTACGTAGAAAACAAGGGTTAAAATTAAGTTATTACCATAATTCAATGGAAACCAATAACAAGTAAAATAAAGTATACACATTAAATCTAAATGATGTCAGTCTTCATTAAACTATGGTTGCATGTAATAATGAAAGTTAAGAAACATGTTAAAGGAATTGTCATTGCACCAAATGAGTGCCTCTGGGCCAAAATGATCGCATTTTAATTATTTGGATGCAATTTAAATTAAGTAACATATTAAACGATTTATTCTTCTATCAAACACGAATGTTCCCTGGATCAAATGTCCTATTTTAATTATGTAATTACTTTATATTTATTTCTAACGGGAGCAGCGGAGCGCACGGGTACGGCTAGTTATAAATAAAGAGATAACTTTTCTAAGAATGTCAAAAGGGTGCAAATATGTTAACACTTAAGAAATGACGCATTCCAAACTTGGACAAACCATACCTTGCGTGGTAAAGGGGTTATTGTTTATAGTGATCTCCCCAAGGCTAACTCATGGGTAAGCAATCGAAAGGGCCTATCTTCCTCAGAATGGATCAATGCTTTAAAAATGTCAAGCAATATTTCGGCGGTTCGCGCAATACCGGGCAGAACTCTAACCCGCTGCCGTCATCCAGACTGTAGCGAGCTTGAAACACTTGGACACGTGCTTGGACAATGCCCCAAAGGCGAGCTGCTGATCAATGCTAGACATCATCGTGTACATGTTTTGGCGACATCGTTAAAAACTTTACATTGGGAAATTCATGAGGAAGTACATTGTGTATCATCAGACGGGCAGACATTAGTGCTATTAACGGACGCTTAAAACGGGCTCTTGTTCTTGACCCTACTATCCGTTTCGAAAGAAACCTAAATCAGGCCACCGAAGTTGATATTAAGAAGAAGTCTATATATGAACCTTGTCTGCCGTATCTTTCTCAAAAGTACAACGTCCCTCTTAAACAATGGTCTGTCGTTGGTTTGCTGTTTGGCAGTAGAGGTTCTATTACAAAATTCACATGGAATTATCTTAAGGAACTTCCCATTCCTTTTGATTATGTAATGTCTATTCTTATAAATATTATCAAGGATTCTCTTCAAATATTACATCATCATCTCTATTTCAATTAATCAACTTATATTTGCCTTCACCAATTAACTTTATTTTTTCTTTAATATATCACATCACATTATATTGTACATGTTTATTGTATTCAGGACCCTTGTGGTCACTCAAATTCTTTGAGCTGATTTCTATAATTTAGAAATTTATTATCATATAAAAATATAATTTAAATATGAAAACAGAGGAATATCCCGAACATTTAATTTGAACTACAGGGACATCATTTTGTTTTTTCTAACATTTTTAATATTAATCTGACTATACCTTTGGATTAATGGCTGAGAACCGAAACACTGTTTATTACCCTCTTCCACTACCGAAATTTGATGATACTGGTGTAAAGCATAGGTATAGAAGGGAAGAAAATTAGTGCATCCATTTAAGTATCTAAGATTGGAAATATTACGTTTTTTTATTGCTGTAAGCTATACCTAACACCTTTAACAGTTGAAATGTAGGCTATTGATACCATGTAAATAAATTATAAATGCAAATGTAAGTCATTTGTCTTTCCTTCTTGTCATCTGTAACGATTGCTATGAGTAACATACCGACAGATGTATGCCCAGATCCATTGATAATAATTGGACACATATTTATGTGAAAATATTTACTCATGTCATCAAAGTAAATTCAAGAATGTCGTCATCCTGTCAGACTCCAAAGCAGCCATAGAATCTGTAGGTTCCTCAGACCCTGAGTCTTCATCAATCCAAGACTGTCAAAATGCCATACAACTATTACAAGCAAAACACAAAATGGTGGTACTACAGAGGGTCCCCGGGCACTGCAACTTATTTGGCAATGAGCAGGCCGATGCCTTGGCAAAAAAAAGGTGCTAAAATTTTACAAACATCTCCTAAACCAACACCCTTCCAGATAATAAAATTATACATTAAAGAAGTTGCCCACAACATCCACTCCCATGAGATTGCAGAAAGAACATATGGCAAACACTGGAGAAGGGGCCTTCTATCAATACCTAACGGACCAAGATGATTGGCAGTCGCGCATTTCCGCCTTGTAACTGGACATGACTACTTGGCGCAGCATCTCCACCGTTCCGGTATTTATCGACATCCAACCTGTACCCTTTGTGACCTTCAAGAAGCGATGAATAGGGATCATCTCCAACGCTGACCAGCCCTAAAATCACTGACTGAATGTGCCAGATACTGGGAAGCGAGAAGCCTCATGCCTCTGTTTAGTTCTTAGTTTTTAGTTCTTTAAGGATTTTGTTTAGTTCCTTCATTAGATTTAATTTCAAGTTGTATTAAGTTAAGTTAATTGTTTTAATCTTGAGGTTGTGTTTAGGTAAAAGATAAGTTATCTATGTACGTGTCATTCAAATAAATAAAAAAATATTTACTCACTGTCAGAACAGTCCATACTACCACACCCTAAATATTTACTATTCTTTTCGACACTTTGTATTTGTTATATATTCAGAAACCATAATTAGGCCTATGATGAAATATTAAAAATGTAATAACAGTGAGATTACAGACGTAAGATAGAAAAGAAGCAAACAGTGGAAGAGGCACATTTCCACTGTGATAAGTTCATTTACTTTACCATCACGTAAAGGTGATAGTTAGCAGAATTGTTCTCAGCAATTAGTGAACACAAATAAAGAATATACTTCATAAAAGTATTAGCGAAGAGAACCTGGATTATACCATTTTACACGGACGACGTATCATACGGATTCCCGTACTTAGAGAAGTGTGATCCTTTGTAAAGAACTACAAACAGACAATCACAAGCTTTGTTGAAACGATCACGTTCTTGTGCTGGGTAAAAGCAAATATAAAAGGAAGAAAGAATATCATGGAAACAAGATTCAACTGATGTTCTACGCAGAAGTTTAATTATTAATTATAGAGAACTGTGTGAAACATAAGAATAAAGTGTAACAAGCAATATACGTAATAAAATTCCTTTGTGCTCGTTCTACAGAAAGAGACACAAGAATGAGAGAAGTGTTCAAATGAATAAGTACAGAAAAGCTTTAATAAATTCTAATGCAATTACATCTTATTCTACCGAAATCATATCTGAGAAAATTCAGACGGTGCAAAGACTTGTTTTTCATTCGGATATTTAATGACACTGTATCAACTACGAAATTACCTAACGCCGGTGAAGATTATATATTAACGAGATGAGATTCAGGACTTAGCATGAGATTACCTAACATATGTCGTACAGTGGGATTCGAACCCAAGCCTAGTGTAGCGTTAGACCACGGAACTAACTAGTTATCCTTGCGTTTTTGATACTGTCTCACGTATCAATCTGCCTACTTGAACAATATTAACTCTGCATATGCTGAAATGTGGTGTTCCACAAGGTTCTGTACTGGGACTAGTGAATTTTATAATCTCCCCTTTAGCATATCGTATAATATTGATGCCTCAGCTCTTACTTCTTTGCTGATGTTCTTTGTATTAATATGTGATACCAATGATTCCTCTATTAATGAACTTGAAGCTGCATCATTCAAAGTTACAGAATGGTGTAATGCCAACCATCTAAACAGCATTAAGTTTAGCTATAATCGGCCTAATTTTCATCTAGGCACTTCAATTAAATTTTTAGGTATACAGGGTCAACCGTAAGTAATGTCATCGATTTCAGGAGGTTATTCTTTGAGATATTTTAAACAAAAAAGGATTAATATAATTTTCCTCGTTTTTTCTTCCTTTTCGATATAAAAGTTGTTTTACATAAATCATTTCATAGAGTGTTTTGCAAAACCATTGATTTAATTCCCAATATGTTCAGTCAATTTAAGAGAGCAATTGTAAGATGATAAGTGATTGAAATAATTTTAGTTTTGTTCTTTAAATCTGCAGAAATTTGTTCCAAACAAGGTAACATTGTAAACTTCCTGAAACGAAAAGTTATGTTTGTTCGGATCAAATTTTTCTACGTTTAAGAGACAAAACTAAAATTCTTTTAATAATTTATTATCATACAACACCGCTTTCTCAAGGGATTAGGTACAGCTTACAGCAGTAAAATTTTGGAAATATTCAACATTTTTTTCCACTATTACTGTATCTTGTACAATAATGAAAATTAGTAAGTATAAAACACTGTCCTTCTCCTATATGAAAAACAATATATGTTTTACTGTGCAGTGATGGTGCGTTTCCCACGTAACTCAAAAACTATCCAACATTCTGTGATGAATTTTTTGTGTGTATTTATGCATGTCATATCTACAATATGATGCAAGATCACTTCTCTACCTTTGATAGATTGTCTGATAAAAAATAAATTCATTTTAAAAAGTGGTCAAACATCAGTATTTTCTATTACACAAAATAAAAAAGAATATTATTTATTAAGAAATGTAGCAGCATGATATTGTAAACATGAGTTTCAGAAATAAAATAAAGAAAGAGAGAACATGAAAAGTTAACAATTTATTAAGTTGTGAGGGAAATGCTTCATCACTGCACAGTGAACTGCCAACATTTTGAATTTTGAAAAGAAAAATATAAATACTTTTTTTTAATCGTAAAAATATTTTTTTCCTATAGCAGAATGACAGTATTTTACAAATACAAATTTTCATTATTGTACAGGATACAGTAATGGTGAAAAAAAAAAGTTAAATATTTCCAAAAATTTTACTGCTGTAAGCTGTACCTAACCCCTTAAATTGCCGGAGGTTATTCGGAATTAAATCAATGGCTTTCCCAAAAGATGCTATGAAATGTTTCATTACAATTTTTATCTCAAAGAGCAAGATAAAACGCATAAAAATTGTATTAAAACATTTGAAATATCTCAAAGAATAACCCCTTGAAATTAATGATATTACTTACGGTTCACCATATATATTTATATTATTCTTAGTGGGTAACACATATATTATTTTCGTTAATCTTCTTTCATCGTTTCGCTGTACATATCGATTCCTATATTTAGTATTTTACTGTAAATGCAAGATATTTAATATCTTGGGCCCTTATTCTGTTGCTTCTTGTCGCACTCCTCGCAAATCTAAAACATTGCACCTTCGCTGCTTGAACTGTACTTTTATTCTACCTCACAGTTCCCTGTAATATAAGAAATCTCTCACTGCTGCGATTGTATTATTTTTTTTTTTTCAAACTCTGCTTCTAAGAATTCTTCCCGTACTATCACACATACATTTAAAATATAAGGCTAAGAATTTAAAGATGAACTTTACACTAAAGAAATGTCCCAGTGTGTGCGTTGTACCAAATGTCATCCGACCTCTCTTCTAATGGAACTAAATGTCAACATCGTCCTCCTCTACGGTGAGTCTATTCCCACAAGGAGGCGAAATTATTGGAGGTCTTGATTTTCCGACAAGCATGTTCTGACATTTTATATAGAAAGTCGATGTGGCTAGAAGAATAGCATGTTTCAAAAATGACAAAACAATGATATAACGATGGTGGTAAATTATTTAACACACTTCCCCAACAACAGGAAATGCAATTTCTCCAATTACAAGGGGTATAATAAAAGAAGCGATAAGGTTTTACATATATTTGACTACTTAAGTGACAAAAAAATCAATACTATAAAAACTACGTGAACATTTTTGGATTTCACGTTAGAATTTGTACAGTAATTGGGAGCGAATGTAAGATTTCCAAGGGACAAATTAATTACAAATTTAATAAATTAGTAGTAATTAAACTATACGAGACACTTTGACCCAATTACCTTCATAAATAAAACATAGACTACCGTAATATCAAATGAAGCTGCCAACGCTGTTCATCATGGACAAAAGTAGATTAACACACATTGCTAGGGGAATACAAACTGTAATACCAGTACAGTGAAATTTCCCAATAGCGGACACCGCCAGGGAAAAATTAAATGTCCATTATTGAGAAGTGTCCGCTATTTAGAAAATCGTTAGTATGTATGCAGTACATTAAAATTTCTCATACATATTCAACACTATATATTTTACAGTACAGTAGACCGTGAGATTGTTTACAGTATTCATCCAGAGAGAAATCGTACCAGTAAATGTTTTGTAAATGAAATAAACATCGGTCACTGTACCACTTCACCTACACAAAGAAATCTAGAATTGCATTCTCAGTGTATGGTTTTAAAATAACATCATTGTTTTTAAAAATTTCACTAACCTGAGTTTTTCCTACATTAAACTTTGTGGCCAGCTCACGAACACTTAATTTCTCCTTCTCACTATGCTTTACAATATCCACTTTCTCTTTTAGTGACAAACGTTTACGTTTTTTGTGACATTTTTAATGTGACTGTACTTCCGAACACTCAACTTGACAAACTAAGAAAGTACGGACTGCTCACGTACAGTATCACAACTAACAACTGTGCTGCTTACCTTCAGTAAAGTACAAGAACGTTCAAATGCACGATAATGATTGTTGCAAAGAATTTCGTTAGAATTCCGTTTAATTTACAACCGTCTTTTTCATCTTTTCTTTCGCGCTGTCCGTTATTTGGAAGTTTTAATTGTTGTTGGGAGATACATTTCAGTGTCCGCGTCCGTTATTGAGAATGTCCGCTATTTGGAAGAATTTTATCATAAGGGCCAATGTTATTTTGCAGGGGAATTTTAAAATGTCCGCTATTGAGAAGAGTCCGCTATTGGGAAGTGTCCGTTAAGGGAAGATTCACTGTATTGTGAAATACTGTGTAACACAGTAGTCAGTTGACAAATGGAAAACAATACTAATAATTATTGTTCAAGTAACATAAAGACGTGTTTCCTTCAAGATGTCCGTAATCTGAGTGACATTTTTCATTTGTACTGTTAGGTTGGCAATACATATTCCTCTTTTGTACCGCTAGCATTCTTCACCTTTCCTCCCAAATCTGCTACTGACGGACTGCATTCAATGGACGTGATTGCGAATATACGGCCAGCCCTGAAAGGTCAGTGCGCTATATGGCTCGAGAAAGTGGTATCAGTAGACAATCTGTTCGCAGAATATTCAAATCTGCACGTTTTCACCCCTACAAATTACAGCATTTACACTCAATGCAAGAAGGGAATCCACTCAAGAGGCGAACATATTGCAACTGGATCACACAGCGTTTGCGTACTGATCAATCCTTCTTCAGCATGTTCTGTTGAGTGACGAATGCTTATTCTTTCTGGGTGGGCACGCTCATACACAAAATACACGATACTGGTTCAAAGAAAACCCAAGATGGATACGTGAAGCTAACAACCCTGGTGCTCCAAAAGTAATAGTGTGGTGTGGAATACTAGGTAATATGGTTGTGGGACCATATTTCTTTCTACCTCGAACCCGGAACATGTACTTTCTCTCTATTCCTCTGCACACAACATCCTTCTACTCATCATCTTTCAGCATATCTATTCCACGCCTCTGAAATTCTGGTTCTTCACAGAAGAGCGGATATAATAGCAATAAATAGGCAACAACAAAAGGCTATTATCATAGATCCAACTATACGCATGGAGAGAGATCTAAGCCAAGCTCATCAGGTTGGTCATGAAAAGAGGGCCATTTATGAATCTTGTATTCCCTACCTTAGTGTCAAGTATAACATCGCTCTCTTCAATTTGTCAGTGACGGGTTTATTTCTTGGTGCTCGGAGTTCTTTACCAAAATTTACATATAATTTGTTAAAGCAATTATCAATATAGTCTTTTAAAATTAAAAAAAATCATCTTGCAAATTCTTAAAGATTCCCTGCAGATTATACAATTTCATTTATACCACTCAGAAGGTCTTAATTAAGGATATGCTAATTAAAAAAAAAAAACTTTTATTTATAAGTATAATTTTAAGTTCATCTTCTAAGATTTTATAATTGATAACCAATGGTGCTTAATTATTATATTTTATTTTTATAAAAATATTAATATTTAATTATTTATATTTTTATTTGCTATTAATTTCCGGATCCTCGTGGTCATCCTTAATTAAGGCCGGACGATTTATTTCTCTCTCTCTCTACTGTATATATATAATAGTTTTTATGCTCGACTAAGCCGAAATGTAGTAATTATACACCTGGTAGCAGTCCTTCAATGCATGTCATTAAAGTACACCTATTCATTAAAGTTCAGGTTTTCGATTATTATCGGATATGCAATCGAAAGACAACGAGGGAAACGTCACGGAGGCTGGAAATCCAATACTGTCGCAGAAGGTTATGTTCTGTTACTATAATAATTAGCGTTAATTGTAAATAATATTCAAATAAATTCAATTTGTCATCTCGTTTTTCAATTCTAAATCAATTTCCAGGTTATACATTCTCTGCATTACATCAAGGTCAATGACATTATTGTTCCTCGGAAAAAATCAATACTTTCGCGTCTACGCACATCTCACAATTTCGAGCTATGAACAAGGTCACTTCCGATCTTCTGTCAGATACAAATAAAATGAATATTACTGAATAATTTTAAGTTAGAAATATGGTCGAGCACAAATAGTCGAATGAAACTTGCCTATAATGGTAATTAAGACGCTCGTATGAAAATTATGAAACGAGCACAAGCGAGTTTCATAAACAAACATACTTGCGTCTTAATTACTATCATTATAAGCTCGTTGCATAATGTACTATTTAATGTTTTTGTTTCTGTTATATTTAATATGTATTTTTGTAGTTTTATGATTGTAGTAATTGTAAATGTAATAGTATTATTTGGGAATTGTAAGAAAAAGAGTAAAGATAAAGGAAGGTTTTTGCACAATCCCTCTTGTTCTGGCGCCCGGAAAGTTGGCTAATAAATAATAAAACCAAACATGTCACATAACAAGATGGGACATTTCCTTTTCTCTCTTGTTACATACTTTTAATCACTGTGAAACTCCCCGTCTTTACCGATACTAAGCTCATCCGAACTGAGTCATCTTTTTTTTTATTATTCTTTTAACGATTTTTTCAACATAAGGGATGGAATTCTCATTGCGCGGGATCCGGCTTTAAGGCTGCCTGAATCATCTGCTACAGGGGAGCAAGAGAGAGTTCGCGGCTCGCAGAGGAGGGAAGGTGCGAGTGAGGAGAGGAGAGGAGAGGAGAGGAGAGCAGTCGCAACTTGGAGATACACCGCAGAATGTGACGCTGAAGGTCTCTCTGCAAGACAGACTTACGAAATGCGTTCTACAGTCAGCATTGTTATGATTTCGATGTTAAAGACTACGTTTCATACTAACGTATATTCAAATAATAATAATAATAATAATAATAATAATAATAATAATAATAATAATAATAATAATAATAATAATAATAATAAGCAAGGAGATGCACTATCACCTTCACTTTTTAACTTCGTTCTAGAGTATGCCATTAGGAAAGTCCAGGATAACAGGGAGGGTTTGGAACTGAACGGGTTGCATCAGTTGCTTGTCTATGTGGATGACATGAATATGCTACGAGAAAATCCACGAACGATTAGGAAAAACACGGCAATTTTACTTGAAACAAGTAAAGAGGTTTGGAAGAAAATACCGAAAAGACAAAGTATATGATTATGTCTCGAGACGAGAATATCCTACGAAATGGAAATACAAAAATTGGAAATTTATCCCTTGAAGAGGTGGAAAAGTTCAAATACCTGGGAGCAACAGTAACAAATATAAATGATACCCGGGAGGAAACTAAACACAGAATAAATATGGGCAATGTCTGTTATTATTCGGTTGAGAAGCTTTTATCATCCAGTCTGCTGTCAAAAAATCTGAAAGTTAGAATTTATAAAACAGTTATATTACCGGTTTTTCTTTATGGCTGTGAAACTTGGACTCTCACTTTGAGAAAGGAACAGAGATTAAGGGTGTTTGAGAACAGGGTGCTGAGGAAAATATTTGGGGCTAAGAGGGATGAAGTTACAGGAGAATGGAGAAAGTTACACAACACAGAACTGCACGCATTGTATTCTTCACCTGACATAATTAGGAACATTCAATCCAGACGTTTGAGATGGGCAGGGCATGTAGCACGTATGGGGAATCCAGAAATGCAAATGTTGGGAGGCCAGAGGGAAAAAGACCTTTGGGAAGGCCGAGACGTAGATGGGAGGACAATATTCAAAATGGATTTGAGTGAGGTGGGATATTATGATAGAGACTGGTTTAATCTTGCTCAGGATAGGGACCAATGGCGGGCTTAAGTGAGGGCGGCAATGAACCTCCGGGTTCCTTAAAAGCCACTTGTAAGTAAGTAAGTAAGTATGTCTCCTATTCAACAAATTAAGCTTTCAGGAATAACTCCCTGTAAAGTTAATTTGAATAATTTCGAGGGAAAAATTGTTCCGGGGCCGGGTATCGAACCCGGGACCTTTGGTTAAACGTACCAACGCTCTCCCACTGAGCAACCTGGGAACTCTACCCGACACCGATCTAATTGTCTCCTATTGTTTGGTTAGGAAGTTTTTGTCATCCAGTCTCCTCCCAAAAGTTACTGAAAGTTAGAATCTATGAAACAGTTATATTAACGACGATTCAAATAGCCCAACCTTTTACGTAACATACTTTACAATCAAAGTTAGGCCTACTTCAATGCCTATAAAATTTAGTAGACCTAGTATTTGTACAATATAAAATATGGTCAACTGGCTCCTCCTCAATTATATTTACGAAGTGAACAAAATTCTACAGTTGTCTTCAAATACAGGAAGTCTTCCTCTATCAAGAATTACGGCTCTTTGTCTCTCTAATCATTTACTTGATTTATGAATTTTTTTTTTCACGTAATTGCGATTTTCTTGAGACCAATAATATTACTTTTTCTCATCATAAACTTCGGGTAATACATTCTTCAAATTTGTTTTTTTATGCCATTTCTGACTCCGTATGATTTTTAACTTGGTTATTTAACGACTCTGTATCAACTACTCTGTTATTTATCGAGATGAGGCAGAGGATTCGCCATAGATTACCTGACATTCGCCTTACGGTTGGGAAAACTAGTCCCAGCGGGAATCGAACCCACGCCCGAGCGCAACTTCGGATCAGATTAATGTAATACGAGGTCTATCGAGCTTTCTTTTCTGCTGTGGATTATACTTTGTGAATCACTTAAGAACTTCACTCTTCTCCATTCTCACGATCATGCGATGTCACTTTAATCGTTTTCCTTCTTTTATTACGCTAATTTTAATATTGTTAAACGTAGTAATGAAATACTCGTATGTAGCTGATGTAAACAACTAAGATAACAAAATAAAGCAGTTATACAGGGACATCATTTTATTTTTACTAACATTTTTAATATTAACCTGGCTATACCTCTGGATCAACGCCGTTTGCTACTCCCTTCCAAGACTGGAGTTCGATGATACTGGCGTAATATACAAAAAAATCACTTTACTACGTATAGGAGGGAAGAAAAGTAGTTCATCCATTTACGTAAACTAAGAAATATCGCGCTTTTGAGTCTGATCATTTTCATTAGGTTTTTGTTTAATCAAACTACAGTACAGTATTAACAATGAGTGTTTTTACTCACGAACTGAGCTATTCATTCGGAAGTATTCATTATGCAGTGTATATTACACCGTCTTCAGCACATTAGCGTACAATATAGAGAATGAATTGAAATTGAAAAATAAAAATAATATGGATATTTAAACACAATTTTTAAAATGATGGCCCTTCATTTCGATACAGGCTTCAGTTCTAAAGTGCATATTATCGCACTATAGACTATTGTACTTAATCCCAATTACCAGTTTCGTCTTCGTACTAGTAACTGACGTTGAAATAATTCTGTACCTACTATATGAAAGATTACCTTACGTACTGTAAATTCAATCTTCACTTCTGCCCGATCCGAAAAGATAAAATTACTCGACATACTATCTATTGTCCGTCCAAGTAATTATGTCGCAAGGGTGGTAGAAAGGGAGGAAATCACGTGACAATTACTTAACGAGGCCCTTTTACTTAAGTTATTTTAAACAGTCGTATAATATTACGTAGACGTCCAATTCCTAACAGAAATTAATGTTCTCAGAAAAGAGCTAAGACAGTCCAGCCACTAGCTGGCGAATAAAAGCTGGTGGGGAAAACCGGGATACGACGTAGGCAAATGGACGACAGTATCTGTGCGAAAATGATTCAATATTGAAAGCTCTTTTGTCACTGGAAATCGCGAACATATTTTTGGAACGTACTGTTTACTATGACCGTAAGGCTACTATGACTGTATATGCGGTCTTGGATCTGTGTGGAGGACGGTTGAACTTCATTAGTAGAAGGGGTGGGAGTGGAGTACATTCAAAAACTCAGGTACAATAAAAATTGAAGTAAAAATAAAATGATGTCCCTGTAGAACTAACACAAGACTTGGAAAAAAAAAGATCTGCTTGTGGCAGAAAAAAAAAAGATCTGCTTGTGGCAGAAAAAAAAGATCTGCTTGTGGCAGAAAAAAAAAGATCTGCTTGTGGCAGAGAGACAAGACAGATATATCTGTCTGTACGAACTTATAACACTCTTGTTCCTAATGTTCTAGGTTTGGTCCTCTGTTTCACTGTCCTCCATTCATACTATCATGCATTTTCACTTTAATTGTTTTCCTTCTTTTATTACGTTAATTTTAATATTGTTAATCACAGTAATGAAATATTCGTGTGTAGCGGATGTACACGACTAAGACAACAAAATCAAGCAATTATAGAAATAACACGAGACGTGGAAAAAAAAAACAAGATCTGCTTGTTGCAGAGAGACAAGACAGATATATCTGTTTGTACGAACTTATAACACTCTTGTTCTTAATGTTCTAGGTTTGGTCCTCGACTGGCACGGACGTGTGTCTGTCTCTCTGCAGAAGCAGGAAGGATAGGGGAGGAAAGAACCTGAGGTTCTAGTCACGGTCTGATGACCTACACCCCCTCTCAATTCCCTAAAACTACCCTCCCAAACATATATAGCATATATAAAACTTGACAGTCACCCTCCGGCCAATTCATTTCCACAAACATACACGTACACATATCACTTGCGGGGAGAGCAAACTCGAGCGTCCGGAAGTCAGGAACAGATGACATACGAGTTAAGATTTGCCATATTGTTTTTCTTAGGTTGCGGTAAATCGGCCGTAAAACATATTTTACGATTCCTTTTACTTCCGCAGCGTTCGACGTCTTGTAGCGGCATCGACTAAAGTCATAGTATATCAAGACATGATTCGGCTGCTAGAGACGACGCCGCCTTTCCGAATCGCGTAGCGATTGACACTTGGGACGTGATGCTATTACGTCGTCAGCGTGTTCCAGACAGGAGCTCCCAACTCCTCAGTTTTCAATAACGTAACATTCAGAACCATTCCTCAGCTGACAAGCAATTCTAAATCTCTACTTAATTGCACAACAGTCCACTCTGCTCCAGTCTAAAACTTTCCCAGCCCCTTATACAGAGTGAACAGTAAGTAAAATCATTATTTTCATGAGATTGTTCTTTGAGAGATTTCAAACAAAAAATTTTAATATAATTTTACTCGTTTTTGCTTCGTTCCCAAGATATAAATAGTTTTATATGTAAACATTTCAATAATGCATTTATAATAAATTCAGTAGGCATTATAATAGTAATGAATTGATAATGAGTACATGCGACACAATAATGAAACTAAATTGAGGTTGATTATGTAAGCAACTTGTCAAGTTTGTTTTTAAGCAGGTATGCGGTAGTCTTCATTGAAGTTACGCAAACTTTTCTGCTGACAAGGAAATATCGTAAGAAATAAAGACAACCTACATATAGAATGTATCGAGTCAGCTAATTCAGGGTCATGACTTACAGTATGTCGACATCTGATCACCAAATTGGAATAATAAGTTATTATTAAAGTAAGACCTAAATAATTACAATTAAAGTGTGAAAAGGAGCAGATAAAATAAGGTTTAATGTCTTAATGGTTATCACGATTGGTTTAAACATGCACTAAAACCAGACGTAAGTGCAAGTTTGAACCAACAAATTATTGAGATTTGCGATAAAATAATGAGTCTAGGAAATTGTATATTTAGTATGTAGAACTATATTTGTTTATAGATCTTTTGTTATATTATTAAGTTTTGTACTTGTGAACTATATCAATAAATCAATATGTAAACATTTCACAGCGTGTTTTGGAAAAGCCACTGACTAAATTCCCTATATGCTCAGTCAATTTAAGACAAGAGCGTATTATGGCGATAAATAGTTAAAAGAATTTTAGTTTTGTCTTTAAATGTGGCTAATTTGATCCGAACAAATGTAACTTTTCGTTCTGCAAAGCAATTTTACAATGTTACATTTGTTCGGATCAAATTTCTGCACATTTAAGGGAAAAAACTAAAATTCTTTCAATCACTTATTATCGTAATACACTGATCTTTTAAACTGACTGAGCATATTGGGAATTAAATCAATGGCTTTCACAAAACATGTTATGAAATCTTTCATATCCAACAATTTTTTTATCTTGAAAAGGAAGCAAAAAGTAACAAAACTGTATTTTTTTGTTGAGATCTATTATGATAATAAATAATTGAAATAATTTTAGCTTTGTCTTCAAATGTGCAGAACTTTGATCCAAAAGTGTGACATTGTAAAATTCGTTCGCAGAACGAAAAATTACATTTGTGCACATTTATTTCAATAAATTATTATCATAATACACTGCTCTCTTAAATATATTGAGCACATTTGCAATTTAATCAATTGTTTTCCCAAAACATGTTATGACATGTTGCATATAAAACAATCTTATCTGGAAAAGGAAGCAAAAACGTGCAAAATTGTATTAAAGTTTTTTTTTTTTGTTTGCAGTATCTCAAAGAATAACCCCCTGGAATTAGTGGGATTACTCACAAGTTGTAATGCTGCCAACAATTTGATTAGATCTTTTGAACAATTAGTTGTTTCAATATTGTTAGGAATTTGTAAGCAGTTAACAACAAAAAATTACGTCTTGATGGACAGGGACCATACAAAAGCCACAATTTATTCCTATTAATTATGGTAAAGAAAAACAAATGACAGCAGGTTTGAAAAATAAATATGTTTCTTCCCAAATTTCAGGCAATCTACATAATATCAACGAAAAATTTTAAATTTTAGCATGATTGGACAGTATGTTACCACCATTTTTACACAGGATGCCTTTGAAATAACACTTTTTTTGGAGGTTTAGACAATTATTTTAAGGATGGGAACATAGGGTCCCAGACTCGTCATTATGGCGTTATGCGATAAAAATTTTGTTTAACAATACCGGTACCGGTATATACTTCTTACACAAATTGTCGTATAATCGGTGAGAACCGCAGAATCTTATTCTTGAGCTCGCAATAAAAACAAACATACACCGAAAATTTCCTTTGCTGATGGAAAAAGAGATTATTTACAATTTTGATTACATTTATTGACATAAATAAGTGTAGGAGCTATATAAAATTGTCAAAATTATTAAAATAACATTTTGTGACAATATTTTGTATCCATACACAGTAATATTCAATTTACTAATAGGAAATGACACTACTGAACGCTTAAGATTTGTATGTACTTATATTACAGATCAAGTTCGAAATAAAAGATTATTATTAACTGGTGTTGAAAAACGTTCCTTACTAAATAAATATAGCAATTTAAAAGTTCTGTAATAAGGGCCTAATTGCACAAATCATTATAAAGGAATGAAAAGTGCACAACAAACAAAAATATATTACACTCCACAGAAGTGCAATAAGATTTAAGAAGTATGATCAAATACAAAATTTGCTAAAGGACCTTAGTCGAGAAAAATAAATAAACGTACTGACATTACTGATATCGATTAAAAAAATTATTTTGGTTCTCTATTTAGACCGAGCTCAAAAAGCTAATTAATTTATGTTCCCATGACTATTTTCAAGCTTTTAAGCTAATATGAATTAAAAATTGTGAAAATTGTGACGCAAGGAGCCTTTTTAGTAACGTCAATATAAAATATATTTAAAAAATATCATTTCGAAACTATTAGCCCTAGTGGCACAAACTTTTGTACAGATGATAGTATTATAGGTATATTTATGTAGTTTAAAATTCATAAATTTTGGATAAAAATTGTAAACTCACAGAAGTGTCCCCTTAACAATAATAGCTCTTTCAGGTTTCTCAATGTTTAATGGTTTTATATATATATATATATCACAGAATAAATATTTAAATTATCTCATTATTATTATTATTATTATTAATATCATCATCATCATCATCATCATCATCATCATCATCACAATTTCTTACCAATGTTTATTATTGTCACACTAACATTACTTATCCAACTTTCATTATTTACTTTCATGTTGTTTTATGGTCTAGATATTAATGTAATAACTATGTAACCAATTATATTCTATTAGAATTAGATTCTGGCTGGGCGGTAGAGAAGGCCTACTGGCCTTAGCTCTGCCAGATTAAATAAATAAATAATTATTATTAATTATTATTATTATTATATCCGAAGTACAAAGAATAAAAACTAAAACAATCATCGTCATGTCACGACATATCAACATTTAGACTAATGCTTGTTCTGCCCTCTCCATCTGTTCCTCGGACGGCTGATAATTCGAAGCTTGTTTGGATAATCTTGTTTTTGTTATTCTCTGGTAAATGTGTATTGAAACAATGGGAATATAAGGAGAACAAGGAGAATGCAAAGACATCAAGATGAATACCGAAAGAACATGGGAATACGAGAACAAAAGAATGTAATGAGAACAAGGGTAACACAAGGAGGACAAGAGAAATACAAGAAAACAGGAGAAAGGTAAGGAGAACAAGGGGAAAACGAGGAGGACACGGGGAAGATAAGGAGAACATGAGAAGACAAGAAGAAGGCAAATGTAAGGAGAACAAGCGAAAGACAAGGAAAACAAGGGAAAGACAAGGAGAATAAGGGTATGACAAGGTGAACAAGGGAAAGACAACGTGAATAAGAGGAGAACAAGGAAATACAGATATGACAGGGGTAATACAAGACGAGCAAAGGGCGAACAATTCCCAAGTCCAGTGAGGCATAAGACGTAAGACGTGGTTCTAGGTCAGAAAAGTAAAGTGCTACAGTGAATAGATATCCGACGTAGGAAGGATGACGGTAGTGGCGATATGTATTTTGTAAGTGAATTGCACGACGCATACCCTACATTAACACGGTGACTTCGTTATAAGCAGTTGTTTTCCTCTGACATGGGATGACTCACTGTCTATTACCGTCATACCACTTCAAGACGAGATGAAATTGGGTGCAGGGATGGAAAGAAGCAACGAATGTCTTTATTAAATTTCTACTGTGAGATAAAGCCCGTGCATTAGTGTGGCGTTAGTGTTCAAAGCAGCGCAGACCGCGGAATCGCATTATGTTTCACCGACGCAATATTCGACAAAGTGTTTCTATAGAGCCCTGAACCACGTAATATTATTTCAGTCTTCCCTTGCCGTCGACGAACGTTCCAAAATGGCAGGTAAAGGCCAAGTTCACTGCTGTGACATTTCACAAGGTATGAATGACCAACTTTGGCTTAGCGTCCTACCAATACAATACAGCATCTGCACGTGGCATATCAAGTGGTGGATTGGCCATTGTAGTTATACCAGTACTCTTATACAGTGTAACACAGTTTACTGTCCAGAGGGATTCAACATGGGAAATGATTTTATTATTTGGAAACACCATTTTAACTATATGTCTAACACAATATTTTTAATGAAAAATTAAGAAACTAAAATACTGTACAAGAGCAACCACAGTGGACTAACGGTTAGCATGCCTGACAGAGAAACGAGAGAGCTCGGGATCAAATCCTGCTCGGGACAAGTTACCTGATTGAGAATGTTTCCGGGGTTTTCCCTCAACTCAATAGGAGCAAATGCTGGGTAACTTAGTAGTCCTATCAAAATTTTGCATAAAATGAAACTTATCGGAAATCGTTTTTAAAGAAACTTTTGTTATGTAATATTTTTCATAAAAATCAGTAATAAGCGAGATATTTCGATTTATTTAATTAAGGCCCCCTTTTAAATAAACTATTTTGAATGCCATACTTATTTACTGGCTTTTAAGGAACCCAGAGGTTCATTGCCGCCCTCACATAAGCCCGCCATTGGTCCCTATCCTGAGCAAGATTAATCCAGTCTCTATCTTCATATCCCACCTCCCTCAAATCCATTTTAATATTATCTTCCCATCTACGTCTCGGCCTCCCCAAAGGTCTTTTCCCCCTCTGGCCTCCCAACTAACACTCTATATGCATTTCTGGATTCGCCCATACGTGCTACATGCCCTGCCAATCTCAAACGTCTGGATTTAATGTTCCTAATTATGTCAGGTGAAGGATATAATGCGTGCAGCTCTGCGTTGTGTAATTTTCTCCATTCTCCTGTAACTTCATCCCTCTTAGCCCCAAATATTTTCCTAAGCACCTTATTCTCAAACACCCTTAACCTATGTTCCTCTCCCAAAGTGAGAGTCCAAGTTTCACAGCCATACAGAACAACCGGTAATATAACTGTTTTATAAATTCTAACTTTCAGATTTTTTGACAGCAGACTAGATGACAAAAGCTTCTCAACCGAATAATAACAGGCATTTCCCATATTTATTCTGCGTTTAATTTCCTCCCGAGTGTCATTTATATTTTTTACTGTTGCTCCAAGATATTTGAATTTTTCCACCTCTTCGAAGGTTAAATCTCCAACTTTTATAGTTCCATTTCGTACAATATTCTGATCACGAGACATAATCATATACTTAGTCTTTTCGGATTTTGAATGTAAATAGCCTATAATCTAAGTTACAACGAACTTAATTTATATTCAAATTTTCATATAAATCGGTTCAGCCATTATCGCGTGAAAAGGTAACAAATATCCAGACAGACAGACAGACAGACAGACGGACAGACATACAAACAAAAATTTCAAAGAAGGGATTTTTGGTTCCAGGACAATTAATTATACATGTTGACACCAATTATTTTTGGAAAATCGAAAATTACCAGAAAAATTTCGATTACAGATTTATTATTAGTAGCCTATAGATAATGATGTTCTATCAAATGTTGGAACTTTTCTTTTAAGTTCGCCACTCCAGCTTCTTCCATGACTAACTTGGGTCATTCGTTGCTGCTTCTCTGAGATCGTTTTAAACAGTTGATAGTTTAAACAACTGATAACATTTTAATTTCAGTATTTAAATCAGTGATATTTTAGATATTTTATAGGTAAAAGAATACTAAAATTATTAATCCTGTGATAATTTATTAATGATAAATTTTTGTTTAATTCCTACTATGATCACTTTTTTCTGTAATAAAATATATTTCATCTATAGTCTGATGATATTAAAAAAATATTTGAATTTACAATAGTCACACTTAGGGAACACATATACTTCCTAACTTCGCCAGTTGCATCCCCATGTCTCTTTTGTTTTTGTAGGAGGGGTACCTTATTCTTTACGAATTTTTTTATTTTTACAACTGTTTTCAAATGTATTATTGTACCATCTCAACATTACGCAGTAGTGTTTTATGATTATGTTTTCTTGTTATTAGTTGTGCCAACTATGGAATCTTCATTGAATTCTGTGGACGGTTACTAGTCAAGAAGGCTTTGTTGATTCAGTTTCATTTTTATTAAAACATTTGCATTCCACTTCAATCATCCAGATCCCAGTAATCAACGTCACCTGACAGATGATTTTCAATAAATCTTAGTATTAAACAATCTCTGATACGTGACTATCCATAATATCATATAGCAGAAGCTATAACAAACATAACCTAAATAATATAAAAGTGTTAGAAAAGTTTTAATTAGGGATGATGAAATAAACAAGAAACGTTTTAATTAACGATGTTGAAATAAAAAATAAACATGAATAATTTTAAAAGAAACAATTATTGAAAGTACAATTTTCAAATTTGAATGTTTTAGTAGTTGGTTGTTCAGTTGATGTTATATTGGACGTGTGCGTAAAAGAAGTGAACTCGTTGATGTACATGGTGTATCCCTCAACTTATTCAGGATTTCCGAATGGTGCTCTTCATATATGACCAGTGATCTTTATTTAATTCTTATTCTTGAATGCCAATCCGAGTCATATTTGAAAGTGCTGTGCATCGTCTTGAGTGGTTTGTATTTTTCTGTTTTTTTGACGTCCAGACCAGTGCAGTTTGAAATGTTGGCAAACAAAGAAACAAATGCTAGGGTAGTGATAAAAATAAACAAATGCTAGGGACGCGATAAAATTAAACAAATGCTAGGGACGCGATAAAATTGTGCGATAAGCAGCCATGATTGGTTGAAAGACGTCCTTTCGTACCGTTTTATTGATCGAAAGTAGTGTGACGTAGTAAAAGTGTAATAATCAATTTAAAAATAAATTTACTTAGGAAAACTTACATTATTTTTAATATGTGTGTTCGTTTTTCTCCATGAAATGTGCACCTTAAGTTATTTTTATTTTTATTTCGCGACTCCTTTGATATGACAGACACTACGATCTGCTGGGAGTAGTGATCGCCAGTCTGAGAAACACTGATCTAAAACATACAACTTTATTCCATTAGACACAACGACATCGTCCGACAGTAACTACGACAATACAAAACGACCTTCGTGTGATACATAATTGTGAACAATGAACAAATGGACTTCTTTGGCTGAAGAGTACAATGTTTTGTTTCTCTGGCAAGGCAACATTAACTTACTCCACCACACTATAAATCTGCGTAACATGACAGTTCAAGAGTTTTAAGACGTATTTTCATTAGCAGCACAGAAGGGCAGCAGTGGGGAAAGTTTACGATACTTATCACGTAATTATTTTCTCCGCAACATAACTAGGAGGACAAACCGCGCCACAAAAGTGAAGGGAACGAGAATTAGTTATGTGCCTTAATGACTACCTATGCCACTTCGCAAGTTTGTGGACATACATTTAGTTTCTAGCGAGACGAGAGATACTGTGATTGGTGTACTATACTGCGAAGAACAGATCTACACTTAATATCGCTAAAGTGCTTCATAGTCCCCTCTCTCTTACAACAAGACTTGTACAACTTAAATCGTGCACTTAAGCCAGAAGTATGGAGAAAGAAAATTACTTAGTAGTACCATACATATGATGATATAATGATGATAATGATGGCTGATAGTAATGGTGATATTGGTCGTTGCACTGATACTCGTACTACAGTGATAATAATGAGCAGAGCCCGGATTTTATGTATGTATTTATTTACAGTGCAAGTGGGCAAGCACCCGCTGGCAGTGGTATACACAATATAAACAATACAAAATAAAATGATAAGCAATACACAATAAAATCATAAACAATACACAATACAATTATACAATACACAATACAATTATATACACAATACAATAAGAATACACAATTCAATTATATACACAATACAATTTAACACAATAATTACAATTAATAATAAAACATAAACTACCTAATTTTACAATACAACCTACATATGTATAGACCCTACATAAGTTTCAATAGCCTTTTACTTTACTCTCATATCACTCACTGTAGTGGTACTATGACGCATTTCACTGACACTTTAGGACACATTTCACTGACACTATAGAACACATTTCATTGACACTATAAATTATCACCGATCGGAACTATTCACTGCACTGTAAAACCGTAACTTCACTGACTCACCTCGCTTCACTGATACAACAGTTCAAATAAGTCAAATAATTACACCCTTATGCATACTTATAAACAGAACTACATTTAAGCTAAACATATCTAGTCTAAGGCCCTTATGTAATATGAAAATCAGAAATATATAGCTAAAATTGGCAAAATACGTAGATAAATATGTAATAAACAAAAAATATGCAACTTAAAATATAAGCTTTATCAGAAGTATTTTTGCGCACTGATAAAAATTACAGGTGCACACGTTATTCAACCTCATTTAATTATTGTTTGAAGGCGCAATTAATAATTAAATTTTTTTCCATATTTTCTGCGATCATCGATTGTCTCGTCAACGTCACCCATACGTAGGAATCGCTAAGTTAAGCCCTAATCGTTTACATTGTATCAGTGTAGCAGGATTTCAAATCATTTTTCTGGGGTGTTGATTCATCAGGAACATTGAAGTTGCAGTATTTGCGTAGAAATACTGATGCTATTATTGGAAGTAATGTTGATAGCACTGTACTGTTGGAAGTAATGTTGATAGTACTATTGAAAGTAATGTTGATAGTACTCTTACAATTAATGTTAATAGTACTGTTTCAAGTACCTAATGTTGATATTATTGTTGGAAGTAATGTTTACTGTACTATTGGAAGTAATGTTCATAGTACTATTAGAAGTAACTAATGTTGATACTACTGTTGGAAATAACGTGATTGTACTATTGGAAGTCATGTTAATAGAACCGTTGCAAGTAATGTTGATAGTACTGTTGGAAGTAATGTTGATAGTATTGTTGCAAGTAATGTTGATAGTACAATTGGAAGTAATGTTGACAGTACTATTGGAAGTAATATTAGTACTGTTACAAGTAATATTATTAGTTGACTACTGTTGGAAGTAATGTTGACAGTACTGTTGCAAGTAATGTTGATAGTATTGTTGGAAGTAATATTGATAATACTATTGAAATTAATGTTGATAGTACTGTTGCAAGTAATATTGATATTATTGGAGGTGACAATGAAAATATTGATCAAGATTATGTATAGTATTGGTGCAGGTGATCCTGATTGTGCTGGTGCAAGTGATGTTGGTAGTATTGATTGAGTAGATTGCGTTGATAGTAATTAATGCGACGGTATTGTTTAAGTGGCGATGATGGTAATATTGGTTAGAGGTGGTGGTATTAATGGAGGAATTGATATTTGTCGTGTTTGAGATTACGCAATATTGGTACTTAACGGTGTTGGTTGTGGTGCAAATTATAATGGCGGTAAATTTCGTTTTCAAAGAAATTAAGAATCCCTTCATGGTCCTCTTCTCTTGGAATGAGAATATCACTGTCTTATTTAATATACCCGTAGAAAATTGTTTATGTAAGTTCAAAATTGTTTCCTAAATGTATAACACAATTTAAACTTAAGGATATGTGCTCAAAAACGTCATTTCAGATGTAATATCTCTACCAAAGAAAACCTGTTTTTGTATTATTCAAAACTTCATTATATTGGACCAACTAGCCTTTAGGAGGCTGTAGCGTGAACAAAAATTGAATGAATATATTATATATGCAAAGCTGTTAAATTAATTAAATTAAGCTGTAATATCGGTCCTCGTTTCTTTTACGTACAAATTAAAAGAACAATAAAAGCCACAACTGCTTTTCTCACCACGAATAACAGAGTTTAGTAATAAAAGTTGAATGGAAAAGAGCATAAACTCATACCGACAGAAAGAATCTGATAACAGAGACTGAATGCTATTAAGTGCACAAACCAGTTTAAAGAAACAGGTGACGATCTCATTAAGAAATGATATAAATCTAATTTCATTTTACAATTTTCCGAGCGAATAAAGCTATCTGTACTTAGAGAAACACCACTGCTTCTGGGCTACTTGCGTGCGCCTGTAAGTTCTTGATTAGACTTCTCCTCCGCACAGTCACGTCAGATAAGTTGCCTCCCTTCAAGGCGTCACTCCCACCACAGGAAGAAAACTGATGATTTGTAGCAGCCTTCATGGAGGGTAAAAAGAAGCGAACTTTTGGAGTGTATTCATGACGCCCCAACTAGCAATGAATAATATTCTGAATTAAGATTGCATCTCTAGTACGGGACGGAGAATAGCTAGTGGAGACATTTCTGTTAGGCTAATTGTCCGGAAAATTAATAGCAACACTACAATACATTTATTATTACATGGGAATTTCTTCTTTGCTGGGATTCCTCTCCAACCAAATAATATATATTCAAATATATTATAAAATACAAAATTTGCAATACAAATATAGACCACAAAATAAAAATAAAGATAATCGTATCACAGAACTCTTCCTGGTATTTTAAAGCCTTCCTCCGTATATTTCTATCATGTGTATCCTCTTCTTTTATACCAACTCTATCTATTGCATTTTGCACATATTGACACCCGAACGCTGGACGTCTCCGACGACTTGCATCCTCAACTTGTCAGTTCTGTATTTAGCTCAGGTACCCATCCATTTCCCATTCTCCACACATGCTAGTATCATCGTAATATTTTTGTACAACTGATTATCTTATGACGAGTTGCCAAACTAACTTACTATTATGACAAGTGTTGTATTGCATGTTTCTACGTATTCACATTTTTTTTATGTTCTAATGATATTCAACTTATTTTATATTTTTGTTTTCATATTTTCCGATAATGTTATATCTCTAATGTGATAAGTTGAGCTATATATAATCTTAATTTTCCTTTTTGTGTGTACTTAGAAATATTGTATTCACTGTATACTTTGTACTGCACTATTTTATTACTAGTATTAGTATTATTATTATTATTATTATTATTATTATTATGAATAATTGTCTTTTTTTTTTGTATGCCTCATTTATTTTGACCTGCTGTTCACATATTATTATGCTTTTTTCTTTCTTTCTGTATGGTATATATTATGTCTGATTTCTTCTTATTTGTTGTTTATTTTTTATTATTATTATTATCTTATTCAGTTTTGTGCGTAAAATTGTAGTGTAATTTGTTAATTTGTAGTGTTTTTGTAACGCAGTCTTTATTCCTGGTTGAGTGTTAGAGAAGGCCGTATGGCCTTAACTCTGCCAGGTTAAATAAATCATTATTATTATTATTATTATTATTATTAAATCAATTATTTCTTTGGAAAACGTATTATATAACTTTCACGTGTTAAATTTTATGTTACCTTGTTAACATGTTTCGGCCTGCTATTGGTCTTCATCAGAACTGGTCGTTGGTGGTCTTAGGACCTTTTGCTTTGCTTCCTGTGGGGGTGTGATTGTGTAGTGTAATGTGGAGTCAAAGAATGTGTGTGTTCTGGAATTGAGTTGTGTTGAGAATTTCATTTTGATGTGTTTTTGTGTGTTTGTATATTTCGTATTCTTCTAGTGTGTTCAATTTTCTGGCTTTTTGATTGGATGTGTAGAATTTCCATGTCTGTGTTGATGTGTCTGTATGTGTGGTTAGCATTTGTGATGTTTTCTGCATATGTGGAGGTGTTTTGTAATTTTGTTACGGCTGTGATGTGTTCTTTGTAACGTGTTTGAAATGATCTGCCTGTCTGTCCTATGTAGAAGTTGTTGCAGGTGTTACATTTGAGTTTGTATACGCCTGTGTGGTTGTATTTGTTTGTTTGTGTTGTATGTGTGTTGAGATGTTTTTGTAGAGTATTATTTGTTCTGTATGTGATGTTGTAATTCAATTTCTTGAATGAGGTTGCAATCTTGTGTGTGTTTTTGTTTTCGTATGTTAGTGTGATGTATTTTTTTTCTTGTGTTTGTGTTGTATTCTTATGCTTTTTTGTGATTATGTTTTGTCTTTCGCATTATGTTGTCTAATATATTGGGGTTCTATCCGTTTTCTTGTACTATGTATTTGATTGTGTTTAGTTCTTCTTTGTAATCATGTTGGTTCATTGGTATGTTGAGTAGTCTGTGTACCATTGTTCGGAATGCAGCTTATTTGTGTTGTGTTGGGTGGTTGGATGTGTTGTGTATGTGTGTGTTGTTGTTGTGGGTTTTCTGTAGACTTTGAATGTGTGTTTGTTGTCAAACAATTGTTGCATCATTAATATAATTACAATTTCAACCCCTATTATTATTATTATTATTATTATTATTATTACTACTACTACTACTACTACTACTACTACTACTACTACTACTAGCCGTACCCGTGCGCTCCGCTGCACCAGTTAGAAATACATATAAAGTAATTACATAATTAAAATAGGACATTTAATCCAGGGAACATTCGTGTTTGATAGAAGGATAAATCGTTTAATATGTTACTTAATTTAAATTGCATCCAAGTAATTAAAATCCGATCATTTTGGTCCAGAGACACTCATTTGGTGCAATGACAATTCCTTTAACATGTTTCTTAATTTTTATTACATGCAACCATAGCTTAATGAAGAGTGACATCATTTAGATGTAATGTGTATATTTTATTTTACTTGTTATAGGTTCCCATTGAATTATGGTAATAAATTAATTTTAACCCTTGTTTTCTACGTATTCAGTAAATGGCGCTTGGCCCACTATGGTTCTGAACCCTTCAAATAACTTAAATTATATTATATAATATTACATATTATATTATATTATATTATATTAATATTTTACTGTAATAACATTATAGCATTATGTCCATCTAGAGAAATTACATTTTCCAGTGGTGAAATAATAATTAATTATACAAATCGGTTAATTTAGCTTCCGATATTACTTCATACAAACACAGAAAGATTCTCTGTAGGCTATCTTTTATAGTTTTCGATTGTTGCTGTCCAAGGCCCCTTATAGACGAAGTCATTTGTTTTTTAATTCATTACACGGCATTAGATGGCAGTTATTTTAATTTTAAAACTCATTTATCTCATTAAATATCAGTCCTATCAAAAATTTTCAAGGAATAACACTTATCGCAAATTATTTTTAAAGAAACGTTTGCCATGTAACATTTTTCACAAAAATTAATGATAAGCGAGATATTTCGATTTATTTAATTCAGGCCCCCTTATAACTCCCTTTTAAATAACGTATTTTGAATGCCATATAGCCTAAAATCTAAGTTACAACGAACTTAATTTATATTCCAATTTTCACCGAAATCCGTTCAGCCATTATCGCGTGAAAAGGTAACAAACATACAGACAGACAGACAGACAGACATCTATATCTATATTTATACTAATAATAAAGCTGTAGCCGAAATTTTTCTGGTAATTTTTAATTTTCCAAAAATAATTGGTCCTAACATATATAATTAATCAACCTGAAACCGAAACTCGCTTTTTTCAAATTGTTGTTTGTATGTCTGTCTGTCTGTCTGTCTGTATGTTTGTTACCTTTTCACGCGATAATGGCTGAACGGATTTCGATGAAAATTGGAATATAAATTAAGTTCGTTGTAACTTAGATTTTAGGCTATGTGGCATCCAAAATACATTATTCAAAAGGGGGGTTATAAGGGGGCCTGAATTAAATAAATCGACATATCTCGCTTATTATTGATTTTTGTGAAAAATGTTTCATAACAAAAGTTTCTTTAAAAATAATTTGCGATAAGTTTTATTCCTTGAAAATTTTTGATACGACTGATATTTAATGAGATAAATGAGTTTTAAAATTAAAATAACTGCCATCTAATGCCGTGTAATGAATTAAAAAACAAATGACTTCGTCTATAAGGGGCCTTGGACAGCAACAATCGAAAGCTATGAAAGATAGCCTACAGATAATGTTTCTGTGTTTGTATGAAGTAATATCGGATACTAAATTAACCGATTTGTATAATTAATAATTAATTCACCACTGGAAAGTGTAGTTTCTCTAGATGGACATAATGCTATACTGTTATTACAGTAACTTCTGAGTGAATCGTGGACAGGTAAGATTAAAATAGCTTCTTATGCACAGAAAACTTGATAGGCTATTCTGTACATTCATTTCCTGTATTTCCTAAAATAATTTTTATGACCAAATGAGTGGTCTCTGGATCAAAATGATCGCACTTTAATTATGAAAATACAATTTAAATTAAGTAACATAATAAACGATTTATCCTTCTATCAAACACGAATTTTCCCTGGATCAAATGTCCTATTTTAATTATGTAATTACTTTATATTTATTTCTAACTGGTGCAGGGGAGCGCACGGGTACGGCTAGTACAAACAAAAATGTCAAAAAAGCGATTTTCGGTTTCAGGGTGGTTAATTATTATATATGTTAGGACCAATTATTTCTGGAAAATCGAAAATTACCAGAAAAATTTCGGCTACAGATTTATTATTAGTAAAAAAAAAGGTAAAGGTATCCCTGTAACACGCCATGAAGGCACTTGGGGGGCATGGAGGTAGAGCCCAATGCTGTCCATGACCTCGGCACTAGAATGAAGTGGTGTCGTCGGCACCACGCTCTGACCGGCTTTTACCCCCGGGAAAGACCCGGTACTCAATTTTATAGAAGGCTGAGTGAACCTCGGGGCCGTTCTGAAAGTTTGGCAATGAGAAAAAATCCTGTCACCACCTGGGATCGAACCCCGGTAAAGATTATTATTATTATTATTATTATTATTATTATTATTATTATCATCATCATCATACTCATCATCATTATTATCAATGTGATTATTTATTATGAGATATTCCTTCCTGAAAATTATCATTAAACAACAATCTAGGAACGAAGTTTCTTTTTCACTTTCAAGTTCAGACACGTGACAACCCCTCCCACTTCCAGACCAGAGACTCCGACTGAAGCGCTCGCCCCAACTTCACTCCACTTCTCGGGGGTGGAGGCCTCGGTTCAGGTCACGTGTGGTATACATGGCTATTTCTTAACCGCGTTCTTCTTCGTGTTTATCGAGAGTCAGGATCGAGGGCGGGGTCTGGCTCAAGTAATTAATACAGATGATGATAGCCGCGGCCCGTTAATGGATGAGGGAGTAAATTAGATTGCGTCAGATCACAACACCCTCACCCTGCAGTGTGCGGCTATTTACGGCCATGTGTGCAATAAACGCTCGTTCGTGATTTCTGCTATGACAGACCGATCTCCATACCTCAATTCTCGGACAAGATGTAGTAGTGCCGTGCATGGCTATTCTTAAAGTCAAGAACTTGTTCATAACTCACATGTTTATTAAATTAATTGGCATAAATACTTAGTTGAAATTCAGACGGTAGTGACAAAAGTAGTGGAAGCGCATTATCTAGCGAAATTTATAAACTTGTACTTGCTATTTGGGAAAACGAAATTGTACCAGAACAATAGAAGGAGTCTCTCTTCTTCATTTTTTTTTTTTTATTATCTTGACTAGCCTTACCCGTGCGCTCCGCTGCACCCGTTAGAAATAAATAAAATAATTCAAATAGGACATTTGATCCAGGGAACATTCGTGTTTGATATAAGGATAAATCGTTTATTATGTTACTTAATTTAAATTGTATTTTCACAATTAAAATGTGATCATTTTGATCCAGAGACCACTCATTCGGTCATAAAAATTATTTTAGGAAATACAGGAAACGAATGTACAGAATAGCCTATGAACTTTTCTATGCATAAGAAGCTATTTTAACCTTACCTGTGCTCGAATCACTCAGAAGTTACTGTAATAACATTATAGCATTATGTCCATCTAGAGAAACGACACTTTCCAATGGTGAATTAATATACAAATCGGTTAATTTAGTATCCGATATTACTTCATACAAACACAGAAATATCCTCTGTAGGCTATGTTTCATAGCTTTCGATTGTTATTGTCCAAGGCCCCTTATAGACGAAGTCATTTCTTTTTTATTTCATTACACCGCCTTAGATGTGTTGTTATTGTAATTTTGAAACTCATTTATCTAATTAAATATCGGTCCTATCAAAATTTTGCATAGAATAAACCTTATCGGAAACTATTTTTAAAGAAACTTTTGTTATGTAATATTTTTCACAAAAATTAATAATAAGGGAGATATTTCGATTTATTTAATTCAAGCCCCCTTATAACCCCCCTTTTAAATAAAATATTTTGAATGCCATACAGCCTAAATTCTAAGTTACAACGAACTTAATTTATATTCCAATTTTCATATAAATCGGTTCAGCCATTATCGCGTGAAAAGGTAACAAACATCCAGACAGACAGACATACAAACAAAAATATCAAAAAAGCGATTTTCGGTTTCAGGGCGGTTAATTATATATGTTAGGACCAATTATTTTTGGAAAATCGAAAATTTCCAGAAAAATTTTGGCTACAGATTTATTATTAGTATAGATATATTACTTAATCATTTCTATTTGTATGCCATTTAGTACGACTTTGCTAATCAACATTTTATGTCTTGCAACCCATATGTATTCTCCTATTAGTATATTAACTGTATAATATATCTCAAGTGAATTAATCGTCGAGCATTTTAAGTCTTATAAATTGCGTGTTTGTGCGTGTGTGAGTGAATGTGTATATTCCCCTTATGTTATGTAACTGATTTTGATTATGTGTAATTTTCTACTTTATTTTATATATTATGTAACCGATCTTGACTATTTGTAATTTTATATTATGTAACCGATGTAATAGTACTAGTAGTTCCGTGCATGGGAGATTAATACAGTAGTGACAAAAGTAGTGGAAGCGCATTATCTAGCGAAATTTATAAGCTTGTACTTGTTATTTGGGGAAAGGAAATTGTATCAGAACAATGGAAAGAGTCCATAATGCAGCTATCATTAAGAAGGGGGAAACAACACAACTTGTGTCCTAGTCTCAATACTTTCAGAGTTACACTAATTTGAAGCTGAGCTTATTTACAAAGACATTCTAAGCAAAAAAGTCATATAAACATTTGTCCTAGTTGTTTGTAAAATAGCAATATTCTTGAGTTGTAAGGGTAAAAGAATATTACAGAAAAATAATTAACTATTCAGGAGTATCATTTCGTTAAAATTAATTACGTCCTGCCACAAGCGGTAACAAGAGAACAACTGATCATAACACACTACTGCTATCTAGCGGAATATTTGTAATGATGAGATGGTACATAC
This sequence comes from Periplaneta americana, assembly GCF_040183065.1. Classification (NCBI taxonomy): domain Eukaryota; kingdom Metazoa; phylum Arthropoda; class Insecta; order Blattodea; family Blattidae; genus Periplaneta; species Periplaneta americana. The sequence continues at coordinate 152,078,555 of NC_091129.1, read as the reverse complement.
AATAATACATTTTCAAGACACTTAAGTACTTTATTAAGTCAATATTTTATTGTATTAGAGTACTTTATTTCTTCTAATATTTACTTCTAATCGTGTAATAGTCAATTAAATCCCAATCAAGTTTTGATTTTCTCTAGATAAATCAAAACCTCTTATGAAATTACTATAGATAAAACTTGTTTATACCATCAGCGACATTACTATCTTCATGATATGCAAACCCATAGCACTAACACACAAATGACTTTAAAGTATATGTACATCTTTATATACAACAAATTTTGTTTTGTATAATTTTACTCTGTAAAATTTTTATACAATTGAGAATGGTACCAGAAAGAGAATGAAGTGAACAGATCCCTTGAATTTATGTCTACATTGTTTTTAAAAATGATTTTGTTTATAATTTTGACATGCAACTTGAAACATGGTAGCTCATACAGTTTTTAAGATAGAGTCACAGTTTTTTTTCACTGTTTTATAGCTAAAACTATTCTTTAGTGCCTCACATAGAGCTATTTTTTATTTTTATTTACGTTAATTAAATATTACCATATATGTAACTTACAATAATATTTTATGTTGCATAAATCATGTAAAAAATCAATAGATAATTATTAATTGTATTAATGTTATTTTACTCATTGTCAGGCACTGGGGGACATTTCAAGCTTCAAAATGACACCAATATCTTCTTGGTATCACCATATTTGACTGAGATATCATGTTTGAAAGAACTAATATTCCAAAATTACTATTTACAGGAAATGAGCCACAAATTTTCAGAGCCTAGAAGATTTCATCATCATATGTCACCCCTTAAACAGCTTCATGTCGGTCCAGTTTCAGCTTCTTTCTGCCACTCAAATACCTCCGTCTTGTTTTAACTTCAGGTGTTGAATGTTTTTTTTTTTTTGGCATTTTTGTCCCTATTTCCATTGATGCAACAAATCCTGCGATGGTGTTTGTCCCAGGGTTTATGCCCATCCCCCTCAGAATTGTAATCTATACTTTTGGACTTTTATTAAAATGACGTACAACATTATCGACACACACATTTACAGTTTTATGACTAACAGTAAAAGATTATAAATTACTTCATTATGTAAAAAAATTTTTCAATCTAATGATCATGCCCATATATCTACGTATCTATTTCGGGACTAGAAAGAAGTTTATTTTAAAAGCAATGCTGGATGAGGGGACTGACTGCTAAGAAGATCACTCCAAAAGTAATGCATTCCAAAAGTAGCCTAAGTGACCGTGGCTGATGACGCAGCATTTTAGAAAATGAGACTTATCTGAAAAACCATAAGGCATAAATCGAAAATTCTTATATCAAATTAAAGAGGAGAAAATTCTCTATTAAAATAGTTATATTTTGAAAATTCGTTTGCGTTTTGTGGGTGTACATAAACCTTAAGGAAATAAGCTACAAACATTCAAACTTTGTACAGATTATAAATTTAGTTCAATTTTTTTTAAGAATTTCGTTGTTTCTTTATTCATACATGACAAGAGGGTCGTTTTAATGCATGAACTCGTCCCAACGAAACATTAACAATTAAAAACATTAGCGCATCAGACCACGTGAAGACTGCTAATTCATAAGAGTAAGTAGAGACTTTCACATTAGGGTTCTTTCATTTAATACCAGAAATTGTGACCCTTGTCATATCTTTCACGTTCATTAGCAAGCTCACATTTAGTTTTCGGAAGGGGGGTGAGTAACGACCCACCCAACTGGTATGTGTGTTGTCCTGGTTGCGTACCACACGATGCAAGCAGAAGCAGTTGTCGGCGGGCTGCGGGGGTGGGGGTGAGGTGGGGGTGGCTTTCAAAGAGGGTGAGAACTTGCCTTGTTAACGCTGCTAGCGAACCCACGTATTTCCAGTTCGTTTACTCGCGCGGCGACCAAATTGTTAGTTCCCCTCTATTTACTTCCTTGCTTCTAATTTCGACTCTCGCTCACTCACTCCTCATTGCCCCTCCTGTCCATAGAGACAGTTGAATCAGTCCAAAATGCTTTTAATGAGATTAGCTCAACAAGAGCTTATTTTGTGCAACGTCACTCGGGGACACAGAAAAAGGTCCTGCTGCAGTTAACATACACATTTCAAAGCGATGCCATTTCCATTTTATTTGAAGAGACTATTGTTCATTTCCTTAGACCAATCACCATGGTTGTTCTAGTATTAATCATGCTTCCCACTGAATCTGAGAACCGCGGGTTTAATCACGGTGAGGGCGATAAAATACAGTACAGATTGGTTAATTCGAATAAGTATTTTTTATCCTTAAGCTTTCTACAGTAGAACCTCTATTATCCGTGGTAATGAAGGGGGTGAACTGAACGGTTAATCGAAAAAATCGGATAATCCGTACCATAAAATATTTTTGTATTTTAAGTGAACAATACTTGTACTTTCGTAATGTTCTCCGTGATCTTATGTTTAACTTGCAGGGTAGTTGATCAGAAGTTCACTAATTCAAGGTTGGTTGTCAACGACAGGTTTTTAAGGGCCAAGGAAACTCCTTGTAATGACTGTCAGCGGAAAGATATGAATAGTAGAGGTCTCATGTTGTAGAATTACATACTTTATAAACTTCACCCTTGATTTTTTATTAAATTGCGCATAACTGTAACACCAATCTTGTATTCTGATGCGAGATGAGTCACAGTTTCTCTTTACCCAAACTACTCAACAATTTGCACTTTTATCGATACTTAGCACAACATGTTTTCTTTTGACATTTTATACAGAAGTTGAGTAGACCATACTGTGTAAGTGAAAAGGCATGTAATAACACTCTCTAGTAAAAATACGTAAGAATATATCGTAAAGTAGTACTTCATATGTTTCTGTAGCAAAAGAAGAGAGAGAGAGAGAGAGAGTCGGATAATCCGTCAATCGGTTAATGGAGTGACGGATAATCGGGGTTCTACTGTATTTTAATCAATGTTAAAAATGCACATTTAATTCGAATTTTCGAAACTTTGTATTGTATTGTATTGTATTGTACGAGGCGCATCCAGAAAGTAAGTTTCGCGATTTTTTCCCCTTGAAAGTAAACGTAATTAGCCGTGTCAATTGCGCATGCGTAACAGATCTATGACGCATCAATCGTATGCCAGCCGGACAGGTCCCGCCTGGTGCCAGTAGCGTGGCAGCAGTGGTCCGAAATGGAAGCTCTTATTCCTTCTCCCGCCGCCTGCGAGGTTCGGTCGGTGATAATAGTACATTATGCAACGAGCCTATAATGAAGGTAATTAAGAAGTGAGTATGGATATTTATGAAACGAGCGCAAACGAGTTTCATAATTTTCATACGAGCTTCTTAATTACCATTACAGGCGAGTTTCATACGACTTTTTATGCTCGACCATATTTCTAACTTGATGTTATTAATTTTAATTTTATCTGACCTTCAGCAATGTTCCGTATGTTGTGAGATGTGCGCAGACGCGAAAGTATTGATTTTTTCCGAGGAACAGATGTGCACATTGACCTTGCTAGGCCATAAGAACCTACAGAGATGACATTGAAATTAAATTAGACATTGAAAAACGAGATGACAAATTGAATTTATTTGAATATTATTTACAATTAACGCTAATTATTATAGTAACAGAACATAACCTTCTGCGACAGTATTGGATTTCCAGCCTCCGTGACTTTTCGCTAATTCTCTTTCGATTGCATATCCGAGAATAATCGATACTTGCGGTTTTATAACGGTACAAAGCTGACCTGTCATTGGCTGAACAGTTGTAACCTGAGTCGTCATTGGCTGAAAGTCCTGGCCTTTAATGAGTAGGTGTACTTTAATGACATGCATTAAAGGTCTGCTACCAGGTGTATAATTACTACGTTTCGGCATGGTCGAGCATAAAGTTCTTTAATGCACAAAGCATTGCGCCAATTGAAATTCATCGGAGCTCTGTCAGGTCTATGGGCCGAACCCCCCCCGCTCTCTCTCCTCCCCTCCCTCCCTCCCCCTCCCTCTCTCTCTCCCCTCCCTCCCCCTCTCTCTCTTTTTTGCACCTCAAGAAATTCCAGTCCTCCGGTAAGCGTTTTGGCAACGACGAAGAGCTGAAGACGTCTGTCACACGCTGGTTCCATTCACAGGCGGCAGAGTTCTACGACAGAGGGATACAAAAGTTGATCCCACGATACAAGTGTCTCAATTCTGATGGTGGCTATGTTGAAAAATAGCTGAAACATTGCTGTACCTGTTGCCAATAAATTTTTTCCTGAAAGTGTTTGTTCTTTTTCTTTTTTTTTTTAATAAATAAGGAAACTTACTTTCTGGATGCGCCTCGTATTTCATATTAAACAATTTTTATCTCGAAAAAGAAGCACCAACGCGCAAAATTATATTAAACTTTTTCGTTTGAAATATCTCAAAGAATAACTCCTGAAATTAATGACATCACTTAGGGTTCACTTTGTACAATACAGTTGTTATTTCAGTATTTTATTAATGTGTATGACTTAATGAGAAACCACGTGTTGTATAACGACGTTCAGTTTTCCTATAGTTTACAAATTAGGAATTAGACTCTAAGTAACAAATGGAATGTAAAGCATTTTTGACAGTGTCAGAGAGGCTACGTAATTTCCCGTAAGGTATGACCGTATTGCCACTATTGTAAGCTTTAATCTCATACACATTAACCATGCCCGATCAAGTACTGTCATAGGCAGAACAAATTAAACAATATAAATTGAAAGTAATCAAGATAAAACACGAACCATCTATAATGCAAAGTAATAACGGGCAATGCTGACAGTTTCCTTATCTGGCGTTGTAGGCCCATTCAGATTTGATGTGAAAGGCTTATCCTATCTTGATTTGATTAAACTGACGTGACGGACAACGGCAACAAATGAAAATCTAATCGATTCCCCCTCCATAGTGCTTCTATATCCAAAACACAAACGCACTGGAGGCAAAAGAACTTTTGTTCATGACAATAATGTGCACATTAATACGTATATACATATACCTACTGTACACATATACAGTATGTATCAAAAGTATATTGACAATATTTCGAGAAATGTAAGTCGGTGACCAATGAAAGTAAACATTGAAAAAGAACTCACGTCAGGAAATTTCGGCTTTACAGAGTTTGAATCGAGTATGTATGCTATCTGTGTGGTATTTCTTTGAAGTTTTTTAGGGCAACTAAAGCAGTGATTTCATAAACAGATAGCAGGCTGTGCTATTCACATTTTGAAGTGTTTGGTTCAGTTAGAGTCCTAACATCTACACCGTCAAGGTCATAATTTTCCTTTCACTGTCTTCTCCCTTCCCATTGCTCAATGAACGGGACAGTGATAGGTATATTCATGAAAACAGCGCAAGAGATGTTGCGAAGTCAATCTCAGGTCATCTTGCATATTTCGAAAATGAGATATTAAACGGACATCCATCTCTCTTCAGTAATTAAATATTTCGGCCCACTATACAATCTTCTGAAATTTGTCAAAGTGTTTCTATACATACATACATTAAATGTCATTTCTACTGACCTGTTATTTACATTGTTTTATTATCATATATTTGTTTATTTTTGTGTGTGCTGTATTTTGTAAATTTGTAGTGATTTTTTGTATCGCAGTTTTACTCTACCTTACGTTTTCCATATTAATCATTTGTACTAAATGAGTTGCTTCTACTATATTCCAATGTATTTTACTTTCTTTTTTTCTATTATTGTATTACTTTCATGTTGTTTAGTGTCGATTTTATTATGTTATTATTTTTTTTGTAATATGTTAGTATTCTGTTCTTTAACTTTTTGTTAAATTTTAACTGCTTGTATACTTTGTGACCTGGTAGAGTGTAAGAGAAGGCCCTATGGCCTTAAATCTGCCAGTATAAATAAAGAATTATTATTATTATACATACATACATTATGGGGCTTATGTTGGGGCGGCAATGAAACTCCGGGTTCTCTAAAACCATTATTTTGTAATAATAATAATAATAATAATAATAATAATAATAATAATAATAATAATAATAATAATATTATTATTATTATTAGCCCATAATTATTACTATTACTGTTATATCCACTATCTATCTTTTATCTTTTTTGTGCTAAAAGTGTTCTTTAGTGTTCTTTTTTATGTTGGTCCTATTGGACTACCACGCAATTTGTATTATTTACTGTTAGTATTTGTATTGTCTATCTGTTATTATTATTCTCTCATATTTTTATACCTTGTATGTCTCATTTATTTTTAATTACTGTTCACATTTTATTATGCCTTTTTCTTTCTTTCTATAGCCTATGTTATATATTATGTCTCATTTCTACTGACCTGTTATTTACATTGTTTTATTATTATCTATTTGTTTATTTTTGTGTGTGCTGTATTTTGTGAATTTGTAGTGATTTTTGTATCGGGTTTTACTCCTAGTTGAGTGTTAGAGAAGGCCAAATGGCCTTAACTTTGCCAGGTTAAATAAATTATTATTATTATTATTATTATTATTATTATTATTATTCTTAGCCTATAATTATTACTATTACCGTTATATCCACTATCTCTCTTTTATCTTTTTTGTGATAAAAGTGCTCTTTAGTGTTATTTGTTATGTTGGTCCTATTGGACTACCACGCAATTTGTATTATTTACTGTTAGTATTTGTATTGTCTATCTGTTATTATTATTCTCTCATATTTTTATACTTTGTACGTCTCATTTATTTTTAATTACTGTTCACATTTTATTATGCCTTTTTCTTTCTTTGTATAGCCTATGTTATATATTATGTCTCATGTCTACTGACCTGTTATTTACATTGTTTTATTATTATCTATTTGTTTAGTAGGCCTATTGTATGTGCTGTATTTTGTAAATTTGTAGTGATTTTTTGTATCGCAGCTTACTCCTAGTTGAGTGTTAGAGAAGGCCATATGGCCTTAACTTTGCCAGGTTAAATAATAAATTATTATTATTATTATTATTATTATTATTATTATTATTATCTGGTAGTATGGAAGAGAAGGTCTTATGGCCTTCATCCTGACAGATTAGGTCTAAGTAACTACATAATAAAAATCAAAAGTGAAGAAAGAATGAGTAAAGCAGGAAGATTAAACAAAGAATTATCATTCAATTCACGAGAAGAACACCGAGAAGAAGAGGAGAAGGTTTAGAAAATATTTAAAAGAAGAGCTGCAACAACAACGTGAGAGAGATACAGCCCAGAGTAGGCGACAGAAGGACGCCCTTCACGACGGACCATCACTCTGGCATAACAAAGAAGCTCGGAAGCTCCATTCCAAACCGAGGGCGAGCCTCTTTCATGCAGGGCCCTAAATCATGCGAACGATAGGAGATTGGACTCCGTTCTGGGTTACTTTGTGACTTATTCCAGAGTTCATCAAGATAAGTCAGGGAAACCCATCAAAATGCTTCTACTGAAAACCCTTTCGAAAAAAAAAATGATTCGCGAACATTCTTAATTTTATGAGAGCTATTTGGTACGAGGAAAGCTGACGCTATCGGTAATATGACGCAAGACTTATGTATGAGCTGCTTCAGAGTTACAGTGTGCTCCAGAAGTGTGAAGGTCTCCTCGCTTCTCTTCTCCCGAGATCTGTAAAATGGTCTGGTGTCTGTATTGTAAGAGGCATTATCAGTTACAATTCGCAAGAATAACGAACTAAAATTGCACACACTTCGATACAATCATCATCTGGCATTCATTCATTGTAGCCTACCTGAATTTTTTTAAACTGTTTCGCTGAACCTAAGTTTCTAGGAATACAATATTTAATTTTCTTTGAAAAATAAGGATTAATCTAGCGACTATTTCTACATATGGGCTATTCCATATGAAATCGATCAGTAAAAAACCTCGCATTTTTTATACTCTAATTTTTTCCCTATTTATACAAGGTGCTGAGGAGAGTGCATTTGCAAAAATATACTATCGAAAGTCAAACGTTTTCGTGTTGTTGAGCGACAAATTTAGCGTATTTTATAAAAACAAGCCTCTTTCAGCGCTCAGAACTCTGGAACCATTTACTGCAGAACATTGAAGGAGAGCTCAATTTGAAGCTGACATTTGGTAGATTATGATAAGAAGTAATCCTTATTTTTATTGTATACAGAGAGACAGATAATCTGATTTCACTTACTTTTAGGCTTTTTGCCCATTTGTAAAAATGTAAAAAAATATTGAGGAAAAAACCTTGCATTATTAAGAGGGATTTGGCATTGTTTGCTTAGTGTCACGGCAATACGTTTCGGGGGTATTAAATAAATTATTTTCACACCCCTAGACTTAAAAGGCGCAACAGAGCACACACTGGCCGAGAGATGAAGATAAGCGAGCATTGGGCGTCATTTTACTCCTGTGTTTATGAAAACCTGTGATAAAGCTAGCCCAGATATGCGCTACTAGACGAAACATCACGTGTTTATGTCTCCTGGCTTTGCTTGCCTAGGCTAGCTCCCGCCTCACAGTCAGCCGGTTAGCTCACGCGCGTACTATTTATTTTCTTTATTTGATTTTTCAATACTTTCTTAACTCAACGTTTCACCAGTAAAAAATACGTGCTTATTTGTACTTTCAATGCGGAATCTAACCATATATTTTAAAAATATTTTTTCTTGGGCAAAGGTGTCTTAATTAAGAAAAATCTAAATTTCTCCATTTCCATAAAAAGTAAGAAAAGCTGTTTACATGTCAATATAAACTTTAACTTTTCAGCATCAAACTAGACCATGATTTTGATCATTGGGTGAAAGGGTTTCGGAGCCACAACAGTTTAAAGTTGCTAATTTTATGAAAATACGATAAATTAAAATATTTTAAATTTAAACACTATGAAGTTCTGATGCCTCAAACTTTGCACAAAGCATTGTATCATAGTTGTCTACGGACAGAAAAAGTTTCATTGTATTTAAAAATTGCAAGGTTAATTTTCTCTATATTTCGGTCGATTTGAGATGGAATAGCCTATATGTACAACATGAAAGAGTTCTAGCAAGTATAGGAAGAGAGAAAAGATTGTGACCGAAAGAAACAAGCAAAGAGGGCAAAAATAATTAATGTTTATGATACTAGTGATTGAGGCGGTGATGAATCACGGTATGTAAATTTTCAATCCGGCATTTGTCTTTGTGACTGAGGGAAACCATGAAAAATTCCAGTCAGATTGGACCGCCACGGGGTTTGAACCCGGGTCTTCCCAATTACGAGTCTGAAAATCTACCGTCTGAGCCAACTATAAATGTAGTTATTATGACATAATTTTATAATTTTCAGGAGTTAATCACACAAATCGGAGGCTGTAAAACCACTGTCGAATTAATTAGCATAGGCTATTGTAATCAGATTTCGCAAGTGAAGTTCTGAATCACTGTGTCTAGAATTCAGAGATGGGCATACTGCCTCACTTGAGAATTTGTGCCTCACTGACCTTCACACAGCTTATCGCTCTGAGTGACATCATCTTCACAGTCCCCGTTCCTCCCTCACGCAGCTCCTAGGCGTGGGCAGGTTCTATATCAGTTTCATAAGCAATATCAGTGGTGGCATAATGGCATTATCAAAGCAGTGTGTACGCGTTAGAAAACGATTATTTCATTAGAAATGGGAGGAAGAGTTTTTTTTTTTTTTTTTTTTTTTGCTGCTTAGAAGGGAAGAACATACTATGTATGTTATGCTCGAAAATCCTATTAGGCATTAATAAATTTAATATACAACGACATTACTCCTCACTCCTTATGTCATAAAGAACATGTTGAATTAGAAGGTAAGACAAATTAAATGTTATTTTGTGCGAGATCGTGCGTATTTGCTTGTTTTCCGCACAGAACCAATACGCGGTAAGTGTGAAATACCACATTCAGTATTCCCAACGTAACACACATAACAATTTCCCTCTTCTTACCGCTTAAGCGCGACATTCATTTTACTGCTTTAGGCTTTTAACATATTATTTTTAGAGACGTTTAACATAGTAATAATTATAAATTTGAAACTTACCACTGCAATTTCACCTAATTGCAATGTTAATTATTGTTTTTAAATATTTGCAAAAATTAAGTAAAGTCTACTACTCCACGAAACTTATTGCATTCCTGATACAAGTAACATTAAGGAAGCCGTGAAAAAATCAACAAGATTCCAGATGCCGATGTTATTACTGCAATATGTTATATAAATAATATTGTTAAAATATTAAAATGAAAAATAAATCATTACATAAACTTACCGTTTGTTTTAAGTTCGCATTTATAGATTAGGGGGAAAAAAAAAGACAGACGTATATCACGGCTTGCTGGAGTATAGTAAACACAGAAAACATTTTACAGCAACAATGTTGAAGAAAGATATTTTGGTGTTCCGAAGTTGGTGTCATTAAATAGAAACCAACATGGAGATTTCATTGCAACTAATTAGAAAAATTCGTCTTTCAGGTATGTAATAAATGATCTTGGCACAACTACGTTTCGCTTTTTCAATCTTTTCCTCGAACATGAAAACGTCAACATACCGCTCTTGTAGCGTATATTACTATTTCGTACTATTGCGAAGAAAATTTGTGATCTTAATATTTGCATAGTGTACTAAATACGACATTATACCTTAAACACGCTGCATCAAAAGGTAGCCTACGAGGAATTAAATGTTGTTTGTACGTATTATTTCCAAAAGAAATTTATATAAAAAAAAATCAAATGTGCGTAGAAAACGAAATATGATTTTCTGAAATTATTTTAGGTCGAGAACGTGCAAATCTATTAAGTAATCTTGAGAAACGCCAGAATATTCAAGAAAATAAACGTAGACAACGTGATGGAATATTATTGGCCAGTTACGCAATTTCTCGCCTGTGATTTAAATCAATTCAGCGACGGAGAAACAGTAAAGAAGTTTAAGGCTTCTTCACAATAAACCGGGAATGGAAGCGACAACGAGAACGAGAACGGAAATATTGTTAAAATAAATGTATTTAAATGTGATAATTCACAATTAATTATTGTGAACGCTCACATTTAAATACATTTATTTTAACAATATTTCCGTTCTCGTTCTCGTTGTCGTTTCCATTCCTGGTTTATTGTGAACCAGCCTTTATGATTAAAGCTGCCGAATTAATTTGCCAAACTGAATAAAAGTTTTCAAGTCTCTCACGTTAACCAAGCGCTTTCCTAATAATTCGCCACTGACCGCCTTAGCGAATACGATAAGGTGACGCAGGTCACAGCAGTTTATATTTCCCATCCTACTCTGCAGTCTCCTCTCCTAGTAAACAAACTATTTCAAATCGAGTGCCTCACGTAACCGAAAATTGTGCCCATGCATGGTCTAGATCAGACGTCTCAATAGGGCCTTCTCAGAGCACTTCCTCCTCTTCCTCTTTTCCAATGTAAGAGTGGAACAAGATGCAGGAGAAGTTCGTGTATCTCCGGATGACGTCATTGACCGCGACGTTTGAATAGACATCTGCAACCGCTACGATGTAACAGTCAGTCATTGTGTCCATCTCCGAGGAAAGAATGTTCTTATTACCGCAAATGTATGAAGAAATAAAAGCTTTCATAGGGAAAGCGAAATTGTGGGAGACGCAAGTTTCAGTGGGTAACTGTTACCACTTTATTAATCTAAAATTGTTACCTGATTTGAATCAAGACCAGTGTAACAAATATAATGAAATACTGAAGGACTTGAGAAAAGAATTTCAGATCAGATTTAAGATTTGAATAGTTCTAATTTAAAATAATTGCTTGTGAATTTCTAAGGTGTTTAGGTTATTTTTAATTATTGAAAACATTACGAAATATGTTATTTAACTATTATTGTAATTAATATATTAATATTAGCGTAACGTAAGAATACTTACTTTAACAACCAACAAGTTTTTATTGTAATTTTATTATTATTATTTAATTGAATTTTATTTTATTAAATATAGTATAAACTTAAAAAAAGAGCGATACCAAAAACCTTTATTAGAAATGAAATATTGTTATTGTTTGGTCAACTGTTCGAAGACAGGTCTGAACCTCACAAGTGATACCAACAAGGCACTACTTATGAGTCAACTAGGCCAGGAGATAGTGGAATTAGGTGGCCAGTTCCTGGTGCTTAAATAATTACGTAACATGTATGGTTCTTCATGCTTCAGATGTCTTCTTTTTACTCATAGATAGTATATAATTAGAAAATAAATGTATTATTATTATTATTATTATTATTATTATTACTGCAAAGTACTTAAGAAATTCCTTCCGAAAACAACCGTCTATTGTGACAGTACAACTCAAAAGTGCAGCTTTGTGGCATTTCTCTCGCGACAGTTCAACTTAGCTCGCTCATGCGTGTGACATTAATCAGCGATCGGCTATCTTCGGGTACTGCGCTTATCTCTTCAGCTGACTATGTTATTTATACTCGCTCTCTATTACAACTTTTATGCGTTGGCCTTGAGACGCCTGGTCTAGATATTGCACTTCTCCCGCGTAGTGAATTACATACAGACTCACTTCAGCAATTAAAAACGTTGACGGAAATAAATTTATTGGCGGATTGTTTTCAAGAAGAACAATCCCGTCCGGCACGTGCGATGTGAGTCAGTCAGTCTCGGAGGGAAATAAGAATTTACACGCGTTTATCCTGCGCATGACGTCAAACTTTACGAGTTAACGGCTGATTGGCCAATTGGAGACTCTCCACAACCAATTAGAGTTCACGGGAAGTTGAGATTTTTGGCACAAAGCCTGTTCATGGAAAACAGTAAATCGCGGACTATGGCGCATCTGGACGTGTCAGGAAATTTTACTGTTAATTGGATGGGAAGGGATATGATCCGGCAAATGTCGAAATTAGCGGGAGAGGATTAAGAATACGGACTTTTAATTTGTCCGCATGGAAAATTGTCACTAGTCGGAATTTATGTTCGCTGCAGAATATTATGACGGATACAGTCCAGCCAATCTCGCAAAGTTTGATTAACTAATTACCTTCGACAACAAATACCAATCAGTTTATGGAGTTATGGATTGCTTTCTGTGGAACTACTGTTACCATGGAGAAAAAAAGTTACCGCACCTGAATTTTCAATTAATCACTTCGTGTTAAGTGTGGACTAATTCCATTAGTAACAAAAATAGTTTAATCTCGTTGCCAACCTGCATTTTAACAGGAGATGTATGTAGTTTAGCTAATGTAATTCAATTCCCAGAGTTCCGTCAATGGTGATTTCAAAGGTTTCATAATATAACAATCACAAATAATGGGAGCAGAGACTTTCTTAATAATTTAGTAAGATAAATAGAGAAGAAGGGAAAAAGGAAGAAGAGGTTGAAATAAAGACACGATAAAAAGAGAAGTAAAGAAAGAACAAACGGAAAGACACGGAAAATTATAGAAACAAGAATATGAAGAAAAAAATATATTAAAATAGGGAAAACACTGAAGTTTCACTTGAAGCAAGTAAAGCCATAGGTTTGGAGGTAAACCCCGAAAAGACGAAGTATATGATTATGTCTCGGGACCAGAATATTGTATGAAATGGAAATATAAAAATTGGAGATTTATCCTTCGAAGAGGTGGAAAAATTCAAATATCTTGGAACAACAGTAACAAATATAAATGACACTCGGGAGGAAATTAAACGCAGAATAAATATGGGAAATGCGTGTTATTATTCGGTTGAGAAGCTCTTATATCCAGTCTGCTGTCCAAAAATCAGCTATATAAAATACCGGTTCTTCTGTATGGTTGTGAAACTTCGACTCTCACTCTGAGAGAGGAACATAGGTTAAGGGTGTTTGAGAATAAGGTGCTTAGGAAAATATTTGGGGCTAAGCGGGATGAAGTTACAGGAGAATGGAGAAAGTTACACAACGCGGAACTGCACGCATTGTATTCTTCACCTGACATAATTAGGAACATTAAATCCAGACGTTTGAGATGGGCAAGGCATGTAGCATGTATGGGCGAATCCAGAAATGTATATAGTGTTAGTTGGAAGACCGGAGGGGAAAAGACCTTTACGGAGGCCGAGACGTAGATGGGAGGATAATATTAAAATGGATTTGAGGGAGGTGGGATATGATGATAGAGACTGGATTAATCTTGCACAGGATAGGGACCGATGGCGGGCTTATGTGAGGGCGGCAATGAACCTTCAGGTTCCTTAAAAGCCATTTGTAAGTAAGTAAGAGGTGGAAAAATTCAAATATCTTGGAGCAACACTAACAAATATAAATGACACTCGGGAGGAAATTAAACGCAGAATAAATATGGGAAATGCGTGTTATTATTCGGTTGAGAAGCTTTTGTCATCTAGTCTGCTCTCAAAAAATCTGAAAGTTAATCCAGAAATTTATATAGAATGTTAGTTGGGAGACAGGAGGGAAAAAGATCTAGGGTCTACATCGTGAAAGGAAAATAATAATGATGATGATGATTCTTATTTAAAACCAATAAAAGCTATTTCAGTATAACAAAAGAAAGGAAATGCTACAACATCAATTTCAGATTACATTCAAGCTTCAACGCGATCTGAATAAACAACAAAACTAACTCGTAGTCATTTATTCCCACAACATAGAGAAGTCATAGAATTGCGTGAGTATACAATCCCTTCTTACTCACTTCTAATAAAACAGTCCATTACTTCTCAACAACCGTTCATCATTGTAATAAAGTCAATACATTTGCAATGGGTAGTAGGTTCAGCACTGATCAAGGCGCTATTCAAAGACCTGACATAAAACGCAATGTCAGCACACGTTTCACATTTTTCTGCCGGAAATGAGAAAGCAGTATGTTTTCTCTAAACACCTCCGAGCTGTGATATTTTTTCTGCTGATTTAGTAGGGTTGAGGGAGTGTTTTCGTTTTCCTTCGTTTCCTTTTTCCACCCACACGCGCGCGTACCCTTTCGCTATTCAAAACTTCTTCTACATGTCACTTTTCATTAAACTGCACATTGTACAGTTGTGACGTGCAGACCGTTGCCTGGTAACTCCAAGCACCCGTGTGTTTACAGATGATTAAACTAATTAATATAATTATTATCCCTACCCACAATGCCCCCTGGTGTATGAGTCACAGAATTAGTGAGGCTAAAACGGAGATTAAAGGAACTGGCAGGGTATAAGGAACTGAGGGATCGTGGCAATTATGAATATTGGGAATTGAAGGGGAAACGATGTTAAGAACGGAGCAGGGGCTGCAAGCTAATATCGTATCGTAAAATATTAACACAGTAAACCTGACTGCTAATAGCGATATTTAGGGGAGGTGCGGATTGCTGAAATTCTGTAATTGCAGTGTTAGAGACGGATAAGTAGAAACTAAAATTTAATTCCAAGAAGAAAATATGACTCTCTAAAAAAATCACCAGAAACTTTACTAATCCATATATCAAATATCAAATATGAATGATGTCTCGCCCACCTCAGTGAATATTACACGACTGGTCTTAATTAGTCAGTTGTATTATTACTGATAAATTCGAGAAAAATTCGAGATTTAGGGGAGGTGCAGATTGCTGAAATTCTGTAATTGCAGTGTTAGAGAGGGATAAGTAGAAACTAAAATTTAATTCCAAGAAGAAAATATGACTCTTTAAAAAATCACCAAAAACATTACTAATCCATATATCAAATATGAATGAGGTCTCGCCCACCTCAGTGAATATTACACGACTAGTCTTAACTAGTCAGTTGTATTATTACTGATAAATACGAGGAAATTTCGAGATTTAGGGGAGGTGCAGATTGCTGAAATTCTGTAATTGCAGTGTTAGAGAGGGATAAGTAGAAACTAACATTTAATTCCAAGAAGAAAATATGACTCTTTAAAAAATCACCAAAAAACATTACTAATCCATATATCAAATATGAATGGGGTCTCGCCCACCTCAGTGAATATTACACGACTAGTCTTAATTAGTCAGTTGTATTATTACTGATAAATACGAGAAAAATTCGAGATTTAGAGGAGCTGCAGATTGCTGAAATTCGCTAATTGCAGTGTTACAGAGGGATAAGTAGAAACTAAAATTTAATTCCAAGAAGAAAATATGACTCTTTAAAAAATCACCAACAAACATTACTAATCCATATATCAAATATCAAATATGAATGAGGTCTCGCCCACCACATTGAATATTACACGACTAGTCTTAACTAGTCAGTTGTATTATTACTGATAAATACGAGAAAAATTCGAGATTTAAGGGAGGTGCAGATTGCTGAAATTCTGTAATTGCAGTGTTAGAGAGGGATAAGTAGAAACTAAAATTTAATTCCAAGAAGAAAATATGACTCTTTAAAAAATCACCAAAAAACATTACTAATCCATATATCAAATATGAATGGGGTCTCGCCCACCTCATTGAATATTACACGACTAGTCTTAACTAGTCAGTTGTATTATTACTGATAAATACGAGAAAAATTCGAGATTTAGGGGAGCTGCAGATTGCTGAAATTCTGTAATTGCAGTGTTAGAGAGGGATAAGTAGAAACTGAAATTTAATTCCAAGAAGAAAATATGACTCTTTAAAAAATCACCAAAAAACATTACTAATCCATATGTCAAATATGAATGAGGTCTTGCCCACCACATTGAATATTACACGACTAGTCTTAACTAGTCAGTTGTATTATTACTAATAAATATGAGGAAAATTCGTACCGGCACCGGGAATCGAACCCAGGACCTCTCAGCTTTGCGCGCTGAGCGCTCTTTACCAACTGAGCCATGCCGGGACACGATCCACGGCGCCGGCCGAACCCCTCTCGTAGTACTGTTTTACGGCTTTACTACCTGCTTTTAAGACGATGCACGTCATATGTATGCAGGAGCGCATATTAAATGACTTTGTTGCCGTATTCAACATCAGTTTAATGAAAACTGCTAACAGTGTATATATCAAATATGAATGAGGTCTCGCCCACCTCATTGAATATTACACGACTAGTCTTAACTAGTCAGTTGTATTATTACTGTCCCGGCATGGCTCAGTTGGTAAAGAGCGCTCAGCGCGCAAAGCTGAGAGGTCTTGGGTTCGATTCCCGGTGCCGGTACGAATTTTTCTCGTATTTATCAGTAATATTACTAATCCATGTTAGTTATAAACTTTTTTGGTCGTAGTAATCGCAATGCTTAATGCGAGTGGACTCGGGTTCAAATCCTGGTTGGGGGTTTTTTCCGAGGTTTCACTCCTTAACCACCTGAAGCAGAATTACTGGGTAACTTTCAGCGTTGGACCTCGGACTCAATTCACCTTCATTAACTTCACATATCATCTTCAGTACTTTCAGGCGACCGGGCACATGTGTACCATGATTCGCCTACATATGTCATTGTCTGGGGGAACTGCACAGATTTCAGAGAGGCGTAGGGACTTTCATAGGAGACTACGTCAGATCAGGGAGTGTAACTCCCTCGGACAGATGGCGTCTTGGTGAGTCGCGATATCTAAGATGCCGCGATTTCAAAGTCAATATAGGATGAAGCAAGACGTATTACCGTCACTTCCCATAACTATGGCCCTGGAACATAACTATGGTCCACGATACAACTATTCAAAGAACATTGTAGAAGTAACATAGACTGTTCGTAGATAGATCCAGTGGCTTGACTTCGAACTACAGTACAGCAAAAATATCTAGATAAACGAGGTACTATCACAGTCTAGTATATACAGTGACGAAGCTCAATGCGTAGTAAATATGCATCCAAGGATAGTTGCTCACCACTAGGATCGCTACTATCCCTCCATTAAAGACAAATGCGAAATAGCACCGGCACAGTCTATTGTTCCTAGCACCCTCAAAACTCGAGCTTCGTGACTGTATATAGTAGACTGTGGCACTACTTTATGGAGTACAAAATTTGAATGGATCATAGTTGTGTTCCAGGACAATAGTTATGGGAAATGACGGTAAGTGGATTGAGAACAAATGCCATCTATCACAGGAAGCGGCAGAAAATCACATTGGGACAGAGGGATGTTCCTGCCTACGCAAACTCCATCAGAACTGAATGCTGTAGCTGAATCGATAAGGTGGTACCAAGCAGTGAATCAAGTACTCACATGAATGGGGTCCTAAGGATTCTAACAATCATTCCACAATGTAAGCAGGTTGCACAATAAGCTTCAGGTTGAAGTGCTAGTCTTCGAGCACTCCTCCGAAAAAAAAAAAAAAAAGTTTAGTGCTGCTTGGAAGTCATGATCATGGGTTTGAATATAGCGAACTTGTCATTGTCCAACCTCCCTACCTACATGACCTTGCACCCTGCGCTTTATATATATAGTCCACACCTGTGGAGTAACGTTTAGCGCGTCTAGGCGCGAAACCAGGTGGCCCGGGTTCGATTCCCGGTCGGGGAAAGTTACCTGGTTGAGGTTTTTTCCGGATTTTTCCCTCAACCTAATATAAGCAAGTGCTGGGAAACTTTCGGTACTGGACTTATTTCACCGGCATTATCATCTTCACCTAATTCAGAAGCTAAATAACCTAAGCTGTCGATAAAGCGTCGTAAAATAACTTAATAAAAATGCTATATAATTAAATTACAAATTTTGTAAGAAATATCCTGTGTACATGAAACATAGTCTAGAAAGTAGCAAACATAATAGGTAAGCAACTAGAAATCCGCTTCCTAGTTACAACACTTGATCTACATATAAACAGAAAAGCAACGAGCAAACAAAAAAAAAAGAACAGAGTCGAGTCGAGAATATTTCAAAGCACTCCAAGACGTTTCAGAATACTTAAATGATCCTCTTCCCCCTTTCTAGTAATTATTACTCGTTATAATGGTCAAAGTTGCTGTAAAATGTTTTAGTGGCAAGTTGAGAACTTCGGGTAAGTGCACTTTCTTGGAATCGTTATTCAACTTTTCTAGTTTCGTGGCCAAGTACATGCCTCAAATTTTATTACCCGAACCTCCGTACAACTTAAAATTAACTTACATTAAAGAGACAGCAGCAAGTGAGCAATTCATTCTTTCGATGTTGCAAGGAAAATTCCATTGTGACGTTTTTCGAGTGTTTAAACGACTCCGAAACACGAAACCCAGATCTTGTGAGTGAGAAGGATGTTGCGGGCAGGGGACCGGGGGTCAAACCTCACGATTAGGGTGGGGGTGGGTTGGGCGTCGGCGGTTAAGTGTGGCCAGTTATACGAATGAAAGACCATTTGTCCCGGTCCTAGGGTGACGACATTAAGCCTTTCAGGGGCTCCGCCTGACCGCAAGATGTAATGGTTCATCAGGACATGCTTTCCAACTCATTACAAGGCTTTGTCTCGTTCCAAAATGCCCAGGACGGACTTTATAGTTTCCAACCGAGCACGGAACTTTTAACTTGTGTTAATAGCAGGGCAGAGGAACTCGAAGAAACTTTACTGACTAAGCGACTGGGTGACAAAAAAGCATTCTCAGATGTTACCACAGTGTAAATATATCCACAGAGAGGTGGGGGACAACTACATTACTTGGAGAGATAGGAAGGATTTAGTGCGTTACTTACTACAATTTTGAACTTCAGATGTATACTGTTTTCGCCGTAAGAAAAATCCTAATGTAAAAATAAACACGTGGCTGTCATACCCGTGATTGGCTCCCAGTCGAAACACTCACACGACACAGGAAAATATAGTTCGTATTTGAAAACCACAATATTGTATTATTTGAAAATAAAAAATTAAATTCTAGTTGTTAATACGACGAAACATTTAACTTTACTCTTACGTAAAACGCTATGTAAGAGAATAGTACATTATGCAACGAGCCTATAATGATAGTAATTAAGAAGCGAGTATGGATGCTTATGAAACGAGCGCAAGCGAGTTTCATAATTTTCATACGAGCTTCTTAATTGCCATTATAGACGAGTTTCATACGACTTTTTATGCTCGACCATATTTCTAACTTGATATTATTCATACGATGAAAGAGTAATGGAACGGAGAAAAATTCTCTCCGGCGCCGGGATTTGAACCCGGGTTTTCAGCTCTACGTACTGATGCTTTATCCACTAAGCCACACCGGATACAACTCCGACGCCGGTTAGAATCGTCTCAGATTAAGCTCCAACTCTTGGGTTCCCTCTAGTGGCCGCCCTCTGCACTACGTCATAGATGTCTATGAACGCAGGACCGAAGTCCACACATGTGCTGAGGTGCACTCGATATGAGTGACTAGTTGGCCGGGATCCGACGGAATAAGCGCCGTCTTAAATCACGAAGTGATTTACGCATATCATATATATTATTTTAATGTACCGAAGTACATATGATATTTCCATGCAGATATTCTGCGTCATCATACGATGAAAGAGTAATGGAACGGAGAAAAATTCTCTCCGGCGCCGGGATTTGAACCCGGGTTTTCAGCTCTACGTGCTGATGCTTTATCCACTAAGCCACACCGGATACAACTCCGACTCCGGTTAGAATCGTCTCAGATTAAGCTCCAGGAGTTGTATCCGGTGTGGCTTAGTTGATAAAGCATCAGCACGTAGAGCTGAAAACCAGGGTTCAAATCCCGGCGCCGGAGAGAATTTTTCTCCGTTCCATTACTCTTTCAACGTATGATGACGCAGAATATCTGCATGGAAATATCATATGTACTTCGGTACATTAAAATATATATGATATTATTCAGATGAATACATTCTATTTGTATCTGACATGATCGGAAGTGACCTTGTTCTAGGTCGCGAATTGTGAGATGTGCGCAGACGCGAAAGTATTGATTTTTTCCGAGGATTAATAATGTCATTGACCTTGTTGTAATCCCGTTAAACTTGCTATAACCTTGATTATTGAATTCGACATTGAAAAACGAGATGACAAATTGAATTTATTTGAATATTATTTACAATTAACTCTAATTATTATAGTAACAGAACATAACCTTCTGCGACAGTATTGGATTTCCAGCCTCCGTGACTTTTCGGTAATTCTCTTTCGATTGCATATCCGAGAATAATCGATACTTGCGGTTTTATAACGGTACAAAGCTGACTTGTCATTGGCTGAACACTTGTAAGCTGAGTTGTCATTGGCTGAAAACACCTGTACTTTAATGAGTAGGTGTACTTTAATGACATACATTAAACGACTGCTACCAGGTGTATAATTACTACATTTCGGCATGGTCGAGCATAAAAGCTACTTTTATATTTTGTTATATATTATGAACGCGGATGAATACCAACAGTAACACCGAGATAGTCTGTTCCTGTAATAAGGTGGCGTCACTTGAGCTCGTAGTTGTTCACGTAGGCCTAAACACGTGGTAGTGAAGTATGGCTTCTGCATCCTCAACTGTCCTTTGTGAAGACATAAGACTTAAAAATAATTTAATTACAGTAATTATAAAGTAAATGTTTCCTAAGCAAACGAATGCATAGTAGTGAGGTTAGGCCTACTTGACGAGTAACGGGAAATGTTTAACATGAAACAGAATGTACAACAGTAGGAGGGAACACGTACTGAGAATCTATGGCGCCAAACAGGAGTCAATGAAGCTTCACTTCAGTCACGTGCTATTGTTTATATTAGGATTTTTCTTACAGCGAAAAGATTATAATTACGTGTGTAGATGTAATGACCTCTCCCGAAATAGAAGTAGCAAAAAATTAGATTTCATCCGGGAATTAACGGTTAGCGAAAAACAAGTTAGATTAGGAATTAAGACATCCAAATCGAATTCAATGTTTCCAAGTCATTAAATAAAATAAAAAATGAAGAACTGTTAAAATGGTGCGGAAAAGTGAAGAAAATAAAAATATGGGCCAACAAAGTACAGCAAAACATGGATTGTAGGTAAATGATTGGGAATGATTTAAATTAAGCACAATTCAGAACTATGTATCCTGTCAAAATTCAGCCTCACAAATATCAAACTCAATAATTAACAACAGGTCCCTAATAGAAACAAAAACAAGCAAATTTCTTGGCTAACAAATCGATAATGTGATAAATTGGAAAAATCATATTAAAAAGATCATATTACCTCCACCTATGAATAATTATCACTTAGTAATACATAATATTTCATGTAATGGATTAACAAATAATTATTGTAATTGTCCACAACTAACACCTTCCACACAAGTTAAATATTTAGGAATTATTATAGGCCAGCATTTACGTTGGGATAAACAAATTGATTTCATGTGTACAAGTATAAGAAAGACAATTTATAAGGTACAGGAGAATGGAGGAAATTACACAAGGCAGAAATGCACGCATTGTAATCTTCACTTGACATAATTAGGAACATTAAATCCAGACGTTTGAGAAGGGCAGGGCATGTAGCACACGTATGGGTGAATCTAGAAATGCATGTATTCTAGAATGTTAGTTGGAAGGCCAAGACGTAGATGGGAGGATAATATTGAAGTGGATTTGAGGAAGGTGGGATATGATGATAGGGACTGGATTAATCTTGCACGGGATAGGGACCGCTGGTAGGTTTATGTGAGGGCGGCAATAAACCTGCGGGTTCCTTAAAATCCATTTGTAAATAAGTAAATAAGTAAAATATTTGAACGACCGGTCATTATTTGAAGATGCAAAAGAATAGGATGTGAGGAAAGTGAGAATATAGACATGAGCAATGGCGTACGCAGAATTTCGTCAAGATGGGTTACAATTAAAATTGTTTACAATTTACATTATCGGTATTTTAAATGTTGTGTATTATTATTATTATTATTATTATTATTATTATTATTATTATTGTTACGACATATTAATATTATACTGTGTTATAGTAGAAGATATGCATGAATATTCTTACAAAATCTTTGAAGCGTAATGTTTTCAAAGTAATCCAATTTTTAACAAATTTTAACTTCTGTTTCATTTTCTACAATAAAAAATGCTTGTGTCATTATTATAACTTACACAATTATCAGTCAACAGTAATTTGTATATATAGGTAAGACACTTTACTTTACATAACAGGAAAAGCAATGCAAACAAATGTATTGAAATAAATGTAATTAAACACAATAATGGAACATGGAACTCATCAAGGATGAAGAATGAAACTGGCATGACGAATATATTGAAGGAGGAGCAGGAGGACTATGCCTTACGTCGATGTAGATTTTGTTACTCTGACAGTGAAAAATTAGAGAATAGAAAAAGGACTGTGGATTAAAAAAATACTCAAATCTAAATGTGCCATTTGTTTTTAAAGTTGAAGGGAGGGTTCAAACCCGGTAACCCCCCCTCGCATACGCCCCTGGACGTGAGAAACGAACAGAGAAAAAAAGGGGCACAGAACTAGAATAAAGAAAGAGAAATATTAAGAAAAGTATAACAAGAAAGAACAGCTGACGGCGGTGGAAGTAACCTGGAGATTATTAACAACGAAAGTCAAACAGTGGAATAACAATGTCGCATTATTTGAAGAGGCGATGAATGTTTCGTGGCTTCCGCAGAGGGCTTTGCGTGCCGGCAGCGAAAGTGGCCTACATTAATGCCGGCCAATCAGTTGAGTTATCAGATGGGGCGTTATTAGCCCGTGACAGACTCGTCTCGGCGAGACAGATATCACATTAATACGATCGCTCTGGCGCGCATATCGCTTTCGCCCCCACCCCCACAACCGCCGCTGCATCCCTCGGGAGAGCGGAGCGCCGCTCTCTACAAAACTTCACACTGGAATAGGTTTTTGTCCCTTTCTTCCTCCACCCTTCAAGCTTTATCTATTGCTGCCGACATCAAATATTTGTCCATTCACAGCCGCTTCGACGAGAGCTGCATTGTGTCCTGTGAAGGAACTCAAAACACGGGCTCACCTGTCAAAACACTCCCTGTGTGTGTGAGCACTTCATTTTACGGGTTTCCAATCTGCGGCACTCTTCACCAGCTTCGTCGTTTAAATATCCGGCGTCTGTATTGTCAGACGTGGTAAATCAGAACGCTTTGGATGGGTAGGACGTCGACAATCACTGGGCAGCGCACCCAAATACAAATACAGGGACATCATTTTATTTTTACTTGCATTTTTATTGCACCTGCATTTCTGAATGTACTTCACTCCCACCCCTTCACCAATGTCGTTGCTCCCGTCAGACACACAAACTTACGGCAGCTATTGCATTCGAAGTCTTCAAGCAGTGAAGTAAACACTGCAGTGTATAGTGTGTTTCATAAATATGATTGCGTTTTCTATAGAAGAAAGAACCTATATTAATAATATCGTACTAAAAAATTATATTCAAGAAACGATAAATTCAATTTCATAGAATATGCTTCAAAATGTTTTTAATAATATGCGTACTGAATTGAAGCCTGCATTGTAATGAACGGCAACCATTTTCAGCAACTTGTTTAAAAATTCAGATTAGCTTTTTTGAATTGAGGTGGCTAGAAGCAAAGGAATGCTAGTGACATTTGTAATAACATGAGTTAAGTGCATCCAGTGTAAGCAAAAGTATCTAAAATTTTAGTGGCAAAGGGATATTTTAATCGCATCACACATTAAAATTTAAATACAAATTTCACCGATTTTACGAAATGCTTAAATATTTAAACCCCATTTTCTCAAAAGTAACTTAAGTGCACTTACAGCCCTTTACTTATGAGCCCCTCAATTTAAATGCACTCTCTATATTGTATGTTGACACCAATAATTAATATGCTACATAAAGTAGACATTACATAACGAACATAGCCGCCTGAAAATTTGAGCTTTTGAAAAAAAAAAAATGTTACTACTCTACTGTATTTTGATAAATTCCGTAAAAGTGACGATGAAACTGAAAATCGTAATATCGTATTTCCCTAAACATAAATGGATACACTACTTTCCTCTCCTCCTATACCTAGTAAAATGATTTGTTTACATATTGCACTAGTGACATCAAACTCCTGTAATGGAAGGGGGCAACAGTGTTTCCGAGTATAGCCAGGTTAATGTTAAAAATGTTGGTAAAAATAAAGTGATGTCCCTGTATATCGTGACACCCAGTTAACGGAAGGGAATTTTGTAACTTTTTACGTGAACAAGTCCTAAAATGTTAATTTTAAGCCGATTAAAATTGAAGTACTAACAACCATAGTCTACATATGAGGAGCTCGCAATCAAAACACGTTAATCCACATTTCATCGGAAAAGCGTTTTTTTTTCTTTTCCGAATTTGTATTCTTTTATAAGCGTTTCATCATCCTAACTTGACATTAATTGCAATTCATACGTTTAGCCTGTTTAAAGCCAACCTAAAATCAAGAGTCTGATTCACAATGTATTCTGTACATCACCCTGAATTGGATCAAACCGTGCTGAGTCCATGAACTTAAGATTTCTAACAAAAGCAGTATTGTATTCGACAGATATTGGAGACAGGTAAGAGTACAGTACATCAGTTATCATTAGATTTCAGAATGGAGTGTGACTCGGTAAAGAGAGAAGTTTTATATAATATTCTTATTGACTTTGGTATACCCAAGAAATTAGTTCGATTAATTAAAATGTGTCTTCGTGAAACTTACAGCAGAGTCCGTATAGGCCAGTTTCTATCTGATGCTTTTGCAATTCACTGCGGGCTAAAGCAGGGAGATGCACCATCACCTTTACTTTTTAACTTCGCTCTAGAATATGCCATTAGGAAAGTTCAGGATAACAGGCAGGGTTTGGAATTGAACGGGTTACATCAGCTTCTTGACTATGCGGATGACGTGAATATGTTAGCAGAAATCCACAAAGGATTAGGGAAAACGCTTGAAGCAAGTAAAGCGATAGGGTTGGAAGTAAATCCCGAAAAGACAAAGTATATGATTATGTCTCGTGACGAGAATATTGTATGAAATGGATATATAAAAATTGGAAATTTATCCTTTGAAGAGGTGGGACATTTCAAATACCTGGGAGCAACAGTAACAAATATAAATGACACTCGGGAGGAAATTAAACACAGAATAAATATGGGAAATGCCTGTTGTTATTCGGTTGAGAAGCTTTTATCATCGAGTCTGCTGTCAAAAAATCTGAAAGTTAGAATTTATAAAACAATTATATTATCGGTTGTTCTTTATGATTGTGAAGCTTGGACTTTCACTTTGAGAGAGGAACATAGCTTAAGGGTGTTTGAGAATAAGGTGCTTAGGAAAAATATTTGGGGCTAAGAGGGATGAAGTTACAGGAGAATGGAGAAAGTTACGCAACACAGAACTGCACGCATTGTATTCTTCACCTGACATAATTAGGAACATTAAATCCAGACGTTTGAGGTAGTCAGGATATGTAGCACGTATGGGCGTATCCAGAAATGCATATAGAGTGTTAGTTGGGAGGCCGGAGGGAAAAATACCTTTAGGGAAGCCGAGACGTAGATGGAAAGATAATATTAAAATGGATTTGAGGGCGGTGGGGTATGACGATAGAGACTGGATTTATCTTGTTCAGGATAGGGACCAATGGCGGGCTTATGTGAGGACGGCAATGAACCTCCGGGTTCCTTAGAAGCCAGTAAGTAAGTATGTAAAATGGAGGAAAATTTTGATGCTTTGACACTGATGAAATCTTTCACAACACTTTTACTCAGAAAACGTTTAGGGGAAGAGTATAAGAATTGAATTCAATAATGAAGAGTATGTGTTATTAATGAAATGAGTTTTCACTGCATATGAGGTGTGAGATGCATATAAAACACTGTAAAACCTACGACAACATTGTAAGAGGGTGGCCTGCTTTCAGTTTGTTTTAGGACACGGACGAGATGTTGGAAGAAGACATAAAGAGCCAGTGAGAACAAGATGGAAGGGCCGCTTGTTTGCGGGGACGGAGGAGAAAGCGGAGGAGGAGGAGGAGGATGAGGTTGAAGTTGAAGGGAGGGTTGTAAACATCAAGAAGAGGAAAATATAGTGGAAAGAGTGTTAACGTGTTAGAGAAGAGGGTAGCAGGGAGGAAGGTGTTCGGTTTCCAACGAGAGGTGACAACGACAGCCATTGCTACCCCCAACACGTTCCTAGATCTTCACCTCAACTGAGTTCCGTGTATTCGGTCCACTCCAGCGGCGACCGGCGCGTCCTCTCCCTTTTATCTCACCATGTTTTTCGTTTGAATTCATTTTATTTCTTTCGTTTGACGGTCAACTTCAGTGCTTTGAGATTAAGTGCCGGTAATGGACACTCCGCGGAATAGTGATAGGACCGGCCCCGACGATATTATACAGGGTGGTTCATACACAAAACTCAACAAGTTAGAGCAGGATAAGACAGGATTAATCCCTGGCAGAAGAAATGAGTTTTTCTAAGCATGCAGGGGTTCATAGTGCGAATTTAAATTGACTTCTTCAATAGCGGTTTGTATGTTTCAGTACATTACTTTAAATGACTAAGTATTGTCGGACCATCGGATCTGTGCCCCTTCAGCGCTGTCGTCGTTCTTGAAAAAGTTAACGCCTGTACTCACTCCATTCCACCCGCTTTCCTCCCACCACGTCAAACAGCAGGCCACGAACCTTGCCGAATAGGGATGTTGCCAAACTTCGGACAAACGTTGTCGTAAATAACTGCTCCTCCATGCTACAATATTATTTCTTTCAATCAAAATACATCTTGAATTTCTACATTTTTTAAACCTAAATCCCAGTCTCGAATCACTTTCCGTAGCGTTTCTCTCCAACCTTGGAAATTATTGCTTCTCTCGCAACCTTCAGTAATTTATTCAATGTCGGAACTTCTTTCTGCAAGTTATAAAATTCTTGTATCTTTTTCCTTAAAATATACATCGGTTGATATGATCTACAAGAATTAAAGATTCCCTTAGTCTGTTCTTCCCTGGTGATTCTAACTTTTCACCTCCTGCATAGACTCCCTCTCTCCTGATTTTCTTTATTAGGCGCTCTGACCTGCCTATATGAATTACATAACATATTGCATTAGTATTAGTTAAGTAAGTAATTTTAATAAGTAATCAATTGAAATAAAATAAGCCTCACCATTGACCGCAGCTGCTTTTATCGTTGCCTTATTTATAGGAAAGAGAGATTGACCTGTTTGTGTCTCTTGTTTCTCTTCATCGCAAAATGCTATTACTTGCTTAATAATATTTCTTTCGCCACTCCGTGCTACAGTATTCATGTTGAGTTGACAACACTGGACTGCAAGTGCAAATAAACTGTCCTGCAAGAAGGCTCAAAATTGTGAATAGTGGAAGAGAGAAAGGGAGAGAAATAGAAAAGAGAGAGATAGGAATGCAGGGAGAGAATTGAATTACCGAGGCTGAGAAGGAATTAGGGTTCAGTTCGCATATCTTACGGGGGCACAGATCCGATGGTCCGACAATAGCTATGGAGGTCTAGTAGCTACAGCGCTTAATTGTGGACCCGGGTTCGATTCCTAACGTAACCCCGATTTAGACTTGTGTTGGGAAAGCCCATGGTCCAGGTAACATATCGTGTTTTCTCCTGGAGTTCCGGTTCCCAATAAATCACCACAAATATCTCCATCTCATCGCGGATGTAGTATAGATCAACCTCCTATGACACACCCTGGGTAACGACTCTGTCGGTAAATTGGCCTACACAACTGACTTCATATGGGTGAATGACGCAAGTCAAGTACCGACCATAAGTAAAAAAAAAAAAAAACTTTCAATGAGAGTATAAATAAGTAAACTTGTGAGACAATATCGAAACAAAGATGCACAATAATATTAATACTATGGATAGCTTCCATTCATTCATACATAGTGTTCTGGCCAAGAGCAGGCCTTTCACTGCAAACCCAGCATTCTCCAACCTTTCCTATTTTCTGCCTTCCTCTTTGTCTCCGCATATGAACAATACTACCAATAATAATAACAATAATAATAATAATAATAATAATACTTTTTCTATCTATAAAATGAACAGCATAAAAAATTGTTGTTGCTTTAAGACTTGAAAGTTTGGTCTGTGTATTTCCTGAAGATTACTATACGAATAAATGACGGATTATAAACAGCAATAAGCAAACGAATTATTTTTGTTATTCACATCAACTTAAGAAGATTCAATATTTAGGTTTATTCAGAAGTCCGGAAAGATTATTTTATTTTTACAAAACTTCTGTTTAAAATTGTTTCACTATTCTTGCTATGGCAAATGAAATAAATAAAGAGCTTTAAGTTCTTTTTTGGAGAGGGGGCGGTCAAATTCATACAAAAAAAGCACTGTAATTTTTTGTCTCTGGAAAAGGGAACTGATCTTATTCAGTGTTACAACGAATGTAATGTAATACATAACTATAAATGGATTGAGGTATGAACCCTGCAATTTGTCGTCCTTGTGGAAGCTTTAACTTCGGCTAGATTTTTTTCTGAATGATGTCATTCGTTAGAGGAGAGGCTATTAATGATAGAAGAGAAAATGGTAACCATAGCTAGATGTGAAATTGGTTTATAGCCTACCTGTATAAACCCCATTCTGTTATGTACTACAAGATTGTAGTTTCTATTTTATAAACTTGCTTCTTAACAAAGTTACATGACTTACACATTTTTATTGATTTTGTACGACCTTATATTTTAGTCAAGCTTTAGGGGCAGTAGTGCAACGGTGCGTGAAAACGCTAGGAAGAAATAGGTGATTAAATCTGGCAGCAAAGAATGGTTTCTATGGTAACTCTACAGCAGAAACTATTTGTTAAGCGTATAAGTCAGAGGTGAATTCTGGCTGACTCTAGTTTAGACAGTAATTGGTAACTTTATAAAAAAAAATGATTGTGATGCATCGTTGGAATGCTGTACTCCTGGAAAACACATATACAAGATATGACTGTGAAGTGGAAGAAGACACCGCCTGGCATGTAATTTGTAATGTAATAAAGCAATGAACTGTTTTCTACCATAAACCTGGAGTACTGAACTCCATTAAATAAATCGTAATATTCTGTATACGGTTTAAATTTCAGGATTATTTAATTGAACTAATCATTCTATGTATTGTACGAAATGGAAATATAACAATTGGAAATTTATCTTTTGAAGAGGTGGAGAAGTTTAAACATCTGGAAGCAACAGTAACAAATATAAATGATACTTGGGAGGAAATTAAACACAGAATAAATATGGGAAATGCCTGTTATTATTCGGTTGAGAAATTTTTATCATCCAGTCTGCTGTCAAAAAATCTGAAAGTTAGAATTTATAAAACAGTTATATTACCGGTTGTTGTGTATGGTTGTGAAACTTGGACTCTTACTTTGAGAGAGGAACAGAGATTAAGGATGTTTGAGAATAAGGTGCTTAGGAAAATATTTAGGGCTAAGAGGGACGAAGTTACAGGAGAATGGAGAAAGTTATACAACACAGAACTGCACGCATTATATTCTTCACCTGACATAATTATGAACATTAAATCCAGACGTTTGAGATGGGCAGGGCATGTAGCACGTATGAGCGAATCCAGAAATGCATATAGAGAGTTAGTTGGGAGGACGAGACGTAGATGGGAGGATAATATTAAAATGGATTTGAGGGAGGTGGGGTGTGATGATAGAGACTGGATTAATCTTGCACAGGATAGGGACCGATGGCGGGCTTATGTGAGGGCGGCAATGAACCTTCGGGTTCCTTAAAAGCCATTTGTAAGTAAGTAAGTAAGTAATCGTTCTATGTAAAGATAGATGTAGGAGTTAATTAATGTTAATTTACTCACAACTGATCCAACTCGCCTCCATATACATTCCATTCCTCCATTCTGGAATGCTACTGGTAATTCTTTATGTACTTCTAGTCTTAGTAAACTACCCCGGCAAAGAGAGAATGACATGATATTATAGATAAACCAGCAGTCGTAGAACGAGACACTGCAGATAAATTCCAATTATTCGGGGAAAACTTACTTCAGCTCTCGCAAGAATTTCCAGAGATTGAAACCTGTTACCTGTCAGAATCGACCAAAACCAGAAAGCAATTTCACTATGTAAACTGAAGAAGGATATCCGCTGATGTGAAACGGAAGCAGTTCATGTAGGCCTACGTAAAACTAAACTAAAAATGAGTATGTTTCCTGCCCTAGGCGATATCTTTCAAAAATGCTGATAGGAAAGAGTTCCGTAATACAACAGTGTCCGTTCATATTTCTTTCCAAGTTCTACTTTAATTGAATAGAAGAATGAGCGAAAGAAATAATGACCAGAGGATTTATGGTAACACGAATAACAGATGAACGAACTAATAGACGAATTAGTGAATGAACGTACAAAGAAACCGATTAAGGAAGGAGCGAACGCATGGGAGACAGCTGGATAGAAGAATGGATGAGCAAATAAAAGGAAGAAAGGGAGAATAGATTGTGGAAAGAATGAGGAAAGAAATAAAAGAAAGGAAAGAAATTAAGAAAGAAAGAAAAATAAATGAAGAAAGAAAAAAGGAAAGAAAGAAAAATAAAATGGTAGAAAGAAATTATGAAAGTATGAAATAAAGTAGGAAAGAAGGAAATTAGAAAAGAAAGAAAGAATGAAGGAAAGAAAAAAGGAAAGAAAGAATTTAAGAAAGAAAAGAGAAATGAAGAAAGAAAGAAAAAAGAAATAAAAGGCAGAAAGGAAAAAAGAAAGAAATAAAAAATAAAGAAAGAAAAAGAAAATGGTAGAAAGAAATTATGAATGAAGGAAAGAAAGAAAGCAGGAAGGAAAGAAAGAAATTAAGAAAGAAAAGAGAAATGGAGAAAGAAAGAAAAAAGAAATAAAAGGCAGAAAGGAAAAACGAAAGAAATAAAAAATAAAGAAAGAACGAAAAACGGAAATAAATAAAAATGAAGAATGAAAGAAGGAACGAAAGAAAAAGAAAATGGTACAAAGGAATTATGAAAGACTGAAAGTAGGAAATAAAGTAGGAAAGAAGGAAATTAGAAAAGAAAGAAAGAATGAAGGAAAGAAAGAAAGAAGGAAGGAAAGAAAGAAATTAAGAAAGAAAAGAGAAATGAAGAAAGAAAGAAAAAAGAAATAAAAGGCAGAAAGGAAAAAAAATAAAGAACAAATAAAGAAAGAACGAAAAAAGGAAATAAATAAAAATGAAGAAAGAAAAAAGGAAAGAAAGAAAAAGAAAATGGTAGAAAGAAATTATGAAAGAATGAAAGTAGGAAATAAAGAAGGAAAGAAGGAAATTAGAAAAGAAAAAGAAGAATGAAGGAAAGAAAGAAAGAAGGAAGGAAAGAAAGAAATTAAGAAAAAAGAAATGAAGAAAGAAAGAAAAGGAAATAAAAGGCAGAAAGGAAAAAAGAAAGAAAGGAAAAATAAAGAAAGAACGAAAAACGGAAATAAATAAAAATGAAGAAAGAAAAAGAAAATGGTAGAAAGAAATTATGAAAGAATGAAAGTAGGAAATAAAGTAGGAAAGAAGGAAATTAGAAAAGAAAGAAAGAATGGAGGAAAGGAAGAAAGAAGGAAGGAAAGAAAGAAATTAAGAAAGAAAGAAAAGAATGAAGAAAGAAAGAAAAAAGAATTAAAAGGTAGAAAGGAAAAAAAAGAAAGAACGAAAAACGGAAATAAATAAAAATGAAGAAAGAAAAAAAAGAAATTGAAAAAAAATAAATAAAAGAAAAAAGAAAAGAAAGAAATGAAGAAAGAAAGAAAACAGGAAAGAAAGATAAAAAGAAAAAAGAAATGAAAAAAAGAAAAAAGAAATGAAAGAAAGAAAAAAGGAAAGAAAGAAATTAGAAAAGAATTGAAAAACGAAAGAAAGACATTTCTATTAGAAAATAATGTCAAAGTAATAGTATTAATAAGAAGGCCATGCTGATGATGTGTTCGAACAGAATAAATGAAGTACGAAAGTTTGTAAACTTCATGGGCTACCATTTTATTATTCTCCCCGAGTTGAGAGGAGAAAAAGAAACACTCAAATTTCAAATTCATGACATAAATTTGTTGAGATCTCTCTCTTTTACTCTCTTTCCCAAGTTTTCGGTCCTGCCTCTACATTAACTTACACGAGCAATATTTCCCCAGTCCTCTATGCGGATAGTCAGTCACTTCATACACTTCTTTCTTTTACTGGTATTTTCTAAGCCTCTCTCCCTTCTCACGTTACATTTCCTTTCATGTCATATTTTCTTGTTCCCTCAATTCTTCTTCCTATCTCCTATGCTTTCTATCCACGTAGAAATTTTCTTCTTTTCCCCACGTAATCTACCACTTCTACGTGTTCTGCTTTATTCTTTCCTTTAGCAAAACCTGCTTGTACAGCTCTGCAATAAAGGAAGTTCATGTCTTTTTATAAACTTTCACTTTACCAATATCCATTTCTGTACTGCTGCTACAGAATAACTACAAGTTAGACAAAAAAATCACCATAATTTTCATCGTGTTAACGAAAGATTCAACCGAGTAAACGAAGAAATGCATACGCCTCAAGAGAACGCTCAATCAATACCTACTGACCAACTGCATTTACGAATATGTATTTACTTTCTTATCTTTTAGTCGGGAAACCTACTTTCTTCCCCTACTTAGATCGATAATTCTTAATTTTAATGGAACTGTCGATACATCAATTCTATTTACATTTTCTGTTTGTTTATTTCTATAAATGAGGCACTCAGAATACAAGTGGTGCAAGTCCACAGAAACTGTTTGTGAGATATTCATTGTTTTAGAAAAACAAAATACAAAAATCAGTAGAACAATTTTTCATGAATGTACATTTATTTATAAACACAAAATACCCTTTCAACTCACCTATGCCATAGGAATAAAAATACCTTAAACAAAATTAATGGCTCAAATTAAATAATGACAAATAAATCATGGATTTGCTTCACTTGTCTGCTGCCAAATGCCGGAAATTTTTCACATGGAAATATTGTCAGTGTACATTAAAATAATCAGTAGCTTATGACTTTCACTTGTTATAGAATTTTAACAATTCTCTATCAGTATTAACTATAATTACAATAATGTCCCGGAAAAAGACATAGGCCTATTCTATTCTGTTTTCATGTAAGTTACTTTTGTGCGAGATCGTGCGTATTTGCTTGGTTTCCGCACAAAACCAATCCGCGGTAAGTCTAAAATTCCACATTCAGTATTCCCAACCTAACACACATATTAATTTCGCTCTTCTTACCGCCTAAGTGACATATTGATTTTACTGCTTTAGGCCTTTAACATATTATTTTTAGAGACGTTCAATATAGTAATAATTATAAATTGGAAGCTTACCACTGCAATTTCACATAAATTGCACTGTTAATCATTGCTTTTTAAATATTTGCAAAAATTAAGTAAACTCTACAACTCCACTAAAGTTACTGCATTCGTGATGCATGTAACATTAAGGAAGCCGTTTGTTTTAAGTTCGCATTTATAGACTGGGGGAAAAAAAGACAGACGTATATCACGGCCTGCTGGAGTATAGTAAACACAGAAAAAAATTTTAAAGCAACAATGTTGAAGATAGATATTTTTGTTTTGCTAATTTGCCGTCATTGAACAGAAACCAAGATGGAGATTTCATTGTAACTAATTAGAAATTCCTCTTTCAGGCATGTAATAAACGATCTTCGCACAAAATAATGTACGACACACGAGCGGTATGTTTTCTTTCAATTCTCGGAAATAAAAAACTCAACTACGTTTCGCTTTTTCAAACTTTTCCTCGAACATGAAAACTTCAACATACCGCCATTGTAACGCATATTACTATTATATGATATTTTATTAATAATTTTATCATAATCTACACACATAAGAACAACAGTTTATCACTTGAGAAGTTACTTAAATCAAAATGAAACACAGTTATAACAACCAAAAAAATATATATTAAAATTTCATGGAATTGATATTTCATTTTTATCATCTTCAGCGCGTGTAACACGGTAACTGTCGGAAAGATGCTTCTGTCATATTTTAATTTTATACGTATGTTGTACGATTTTAATCGTGATCTGTTTGCAGTTGTCTTTGTTTTTAAGATATGATCAAATGTAACTTCGTAAATAAAATTAATATGGCCTCTTGCAACATAACCATAACGTAACTAATACATAACTAATTACTTGAATTGTTTTTTTTTTCTTTACTTTAATTTTTAGAATCTCACTTGCTTCCAGTTGCATCAGGTTCCGACAACTCCATTTATATTGATTCATATAATTTAACAATATTTACTCGCACAAATGAAAATAACATTAATTAATGAACGAAAGAACAAACCGCAAATTAAAAAGCACATTTTGCTAAGTGAGGCGGACTTGTACAACTTGTCTTGTGACAAAATGGCAATCTGTTTCAGGGTTCTGGTAAAGTGCTACTATCTATTGCCAAACACTTAAATAATAGATTCATTTTAATATTAATATAGAACGATCTGACACCGATGTATTTATTAAATCCTAAATTAGCAACTGTTTAATTTTTGGATTTGCACCATTTGTATTCCGAGTGCCTCATGTATTAAAACATTTTTCTCTTTTGCGGAATGCCTTTTCGCCTTTTTAAATAATACCATCTCTTATCGATCTTCTTCTACGTACAAATTTTCATTCAATACAAATTTTTAGATCACCTGTCGGTATATCATTAGAAATAGGGGCGAAAGAAATGAAACAACTATTTTTGAAATCATTCGACACGTATATACATAAATACAAATATAAAATGTATATAGAAAGTAAAAACACGAAATGTAAATCTGGCTGGAATGGACTGCAATGCAAAGCTGTGACATTGTGAAACCATGCTTCACAAAA
This sequence comes from Periplaneta americana, assembly GCF_040183065.1. NCBI lineage: Eukaryota > Metazoa > Arthropoda > Insecta > Blattodea > Blattidae > Periplaneta > Periplaneta americana. Next base: position 152,042,844 of record NC_091129.1, on the reverse strand, counting down.
AAGAGTTTTCAGAAACATTACAAGAAGCCTATACAAAGCCATGTTCTATATTATGGAAAGTGAAGACTTTTTTCCTCCATGCACTCTATTAAATTATGTATCCCCACTACCCTTAGCAGAATAACTCCACAGTGAAGTACAAGAACTCAAGACACCCGCATAATTTCTTCCGTTGTTCTGTTTTCGTGTTATAGCCCACCAGGTTCCATATACAATGAGATTGGCAAATATTGAACTGGTTTCAAGATAGACATAGGCCTGTCTTATGAGTGTCAAAGAATATTACGAGTATAATATATACAAGAAGACAACGTTTTATTACACATCTCGAGACCACAAGACAAGGGATTATTATTGCACACAAAATGACTGGCAGAAAGACACCCAAAACGTGAAAAGACAGCTTATCGGTCTATATTATTACGAGAAGGAAAACAATTCTTTTAATTAAACTAATGGAATGTCTGAATCGAAACATTGCTCCAAGCAGAGTAAAAAATATATCCTTTCCATTCATTTGCATTTAACTTCAATATTTTAAGGCTGCTTATACATCACGAGAAAGAAAGATAATTGCTGTCATTTTTACAATAGAGGTAGGGAGGAAATCAAACTCAAAGAAAGAATCAAAATATTCGGATAACAATTGTACGTAAAACTCTAAGCAAAGTATTTCATATTACTTCATAATTATTAAGGAAATACAGGTTCGCAACACCTTTAATCAGCATATAAGCTTGAACAAATACCTGTTATGATCTTAAAATTTTGGTAAATTATTACAGAATCAGAAGGAAATCCATTGTCATGAAACGTAATAAACTGGAACATTTGCCTCATTTTCGTAATAATTTCCCAATGCATATTACTGTAGATATGTACCAATAGCGGATTCCTTACAGTGTATTAACAGATACATAACAAGAGAAGCATTTAGCCAGTCCTTCTTTGAAGGTTACAAAAATATATTATTGATGAAGTGCATATGACGTAAATTGAATTAATCTTCTAGCTATATATTGTATATTTTATGTTTAGCTCAACTGACAAATTGTTTATAATTGTAAATTGAGAAATAATCTGTTTTCTGTGTATTGCATATTTTTGTATAGCTCAATTCATGTATTGCATGTATATGTTTGTAAAATGAATTAGTTCAATTGATGTTTGTTTATGTTTGTAAATTGAATTGATTTGCTTGATATACTGTATATCGTATATTTTTTATAGTTAACTAAACTGATTAAATTGTATTATCGTCGTTGATTTTATGAAACCTCCTAGGCCTATATGACTTTACAGCAAATAATTTTATGCTCGACCATGCCGAAATGTAGTAATTATACACCTGGTAGCAGACCTTTAATGGACCTCATTAAAGCACACCTATTCATTGAAGTTCAGGTTTGCCACCAATCAGAAAGCAATATGAAAGCGCAAGTATCTATTATTCTCGGATAGGCAATCGAAAGAAAACTAGCGAAACGTCACGGAGGCTGGAAATCCAATACTGTCGCAGAAGGTTATGTTCTGTTACTATAATAATTAGCGTTAATTGTAAATAATATTCAAATAAATTCAATCTGTTATCTCGTTTTTCAATGTCTAAACCAATTTCCAGGTTATATCAAGATTAATATTCATTTTACTATCTAGATTATATCAAGGTCAATGAAACTTGTTCCTCGGAAAAATCAATACTTTCGTGTCTGCGCACATCTCACAATTTGCGAGATATTGCACAAGGTCAGTTCCGCTCCCCAGTCAGATAAGAATAACATGAATACTTATGAATAATTTCAAGTTAGAAATATGGTCGAGCATAAAAAGTCGTATGAAAATTGGCTATAATGGTAATTAAGACGCTCGTATGAAAATTATGAAACTCGCTTGCGCTCGTTTCACAAACGTACTCGCGTCTTAATTACTACCATTATAGGCTCGTTGTATAATGCACTATTATAATTGTAAATTGAGAAATAAATTGCTTGCTGTGTAGGCCTATTGTATATTTTTGTATAGCTCAACTGATGTATTGTTTGTATATGTTTTTAAACTGAATTAACTCCATTCATATAATGTTAACTCTAGAGCGAAGTCGCTCTAGAATATGCCATTAGGAAAGTTCAGGATGACAGAGAGGGTTTCGAATTGAACGGGTTACATAAGCTTTCTGTCTACACGGATGACGTGAATATGTTAGGAGAAAATTGAGAAAATTCACAAACGATTATGGAAAACACGGAAATTTTACTTGAAGCAAGTAAAGAGATAGGTTTGGAAGTAAATTCCGAAAAGACAAAGTATATGATTATGTCTCGTGACCAGAATATTGTACGAAATTGAAATATAAAAAATGGAGATTTATCCCTCGAAAAGGGGAAAAATTATAATATCCTGGAGAAACAGCAGCAAATATAAATGACACTCAGGAAGAAATTAAACGCAGAATATATATGGAAAATGCCTGTTATTATTCGGCTGAGAAACTTCTGTCATCTAGTCTGTTGTTAAAAAATATGAAAGTTAGAATTTATAAAACAGTTATATTACCGGTTGTTCTGTATGGTTGTGAAACTTGGACTCTCACTCTGAGAGAGGAACAGAGATTAAGGGTGATTGAGAATAAGTTCTTAGGAAAATATTTGGGGCTAAGAGGAATGGAGAAAGTTACATAACGCAGAACTGCACGCATTTTATTCTTCACCTGACATAATTGGGAGCATTAAATCCAGACGTTTGAGATGGGCAGAACATGTAGGACGTATGGGCGAATCTAGAAATGCATATGGAGTGTCAGTTCGGAGGCCGGAGTGAAAAAGACATTTGAGGAGGCCGAGACGTAGATGAGAAGATAATATTAAAATAGATTTGAAAGAGGTGGGATGTGATTATGGAGACTAGGTTAGTCTTGCACAGGATAGGGACTGATGACGGGCTTATGTGAGGGCGGCAATGAACCTGAGGGTTTCTTAACAGCCATGAGTAAGTAAGATATTTTGTTTATGCTTCTAAATTGAATTGATCTGCTTGATATATATTGTATATTTTTGTATAGGTGACTAAATTGATTAAATGGTGTAAGTCGTTGATTTTATTAAATCTCCTTTATGACTTCACAGAAAATAATTTCTCAGGAGGAAGCAAAAATTAATTAAAAATCAATTGGCCTACATATGAATATGAAATAATTCGGCGGTAAACTTAAATAAGAGAAAGCAAATTTCCAGAGCTGCCTTGAAAAGCAATTATCGTTTATGTTTACATTTTTTGATCTCTCCTCCGTTGCTCTACCAAAAGTATACGCAAGCTGTAGGAATCTACTGATTCCAGACAATAACCTTCTACAGCGTTGATACGGTTCCATACAATTTTAAATTGCTCGAAGGAAAAAAACTTTACATTTGTTCGGACCATATTTCTGCAAATTTAAGGAACAAAACTAAAATTGGTTCAATAATTTATCATCAGAATTCACAGCTCTCTTGAATTCACTGAGGATATTGGGAATTCAGTCAATATTTTCTTATAATACGTTATTAAACGTTTCACTTATTTTTTCCCCGAAACGTAGGAGGAAAACGAGCAAAATTTTAATAAACTTTTCTGTTTGAGATATGTCAAAGATTAATCCCTTCAAATTGATGATATAACTTACGGGTCACTCTATTTTTACTGGTACCTTATACCTATCCAATCTTTTCTAACATTTTGTTTCAAACTCACTGTATAGGGCCTAAATTTAATTTTGGTTTTAAGGGAGACCATACTTAATGTTCACCCGGTATCTGTCTCATAGCCCCTCGTCTCGGATGACGCAAGGTGCGTCACTAAGAGTGGTGACACCAGCGGGCCGCGACAGGCATACCAACATGTCGTGAGTGACAATCCCCTCCCTTGCTCGGTCGGAAAGATCTGACAGGTAAAAGTAAAAATCTAATTCAATTGGGCGAAGAGTTGCAACGAACCCTCCGCACGTATCAGGAGGAGCTCAAACTTTTGCGAGACTCGAACCCGCCTGTTTAATTATCTGTTTACAAACGGAAAACTTTCCCTCTGCTTAAAGCTTTCACCGGATGGCACGTGTTAGGACGAATGAAGTTGACTTCGCTGAATGCATAGAAATTTAGATTTAGCCTACAGAGATTCTTACATACTACACTGTGGAAGACATTCAGTACTTCTACCTTTTTCAGCAACATCACTTCCACTACGAAACTAATAATAATAACAATAATAATTCTTATCTGATGCAGCGGCCTTTAGGAGTTGCTTCTCATTGATTAAATTCGGAAAACTCGTGTTTTAGTTTATTTTAACCAGAACCGAAGTTCACTTTCGACGGATTTTACGTGAAGTTTGTTTCTTTCTTTTATGCACAAACTATTATTATTATCATTATTATTATTATTATTAATTATATATTGGTAATATAATAATAATACGTTAGAATAATAGGATATAACAATATTATTATTACTACTACTACTTCTACTATTATTATTATTATTATTATTATTATTATTATTATTATTATACGTTAGAATAATACGATATAACAATACTATTACTACTACTATTGTTATTGTTATCATTAATATCATCATCATCGTCATCATCTTGCAATAGTAGGGAAATGAGAATAGCTAATAACTTATCACATCCTTAAACTTATAGAGTGCTATTCATAGACATTTCGCTAGCCCGCGCTACGAGCGTGCTAAACTAGCCCCGGCTATCGACTGATTACTTGTACAGAATTCATGTCATATCATATCGCTAACACTGGTTTATGAATACGAAAAACGTTTGTTCGCTGATCATCCACCGGAAGCCCGCGCTAAGAATGTCTATGAATATGGCCCATAGTTACGAAGAATGTGATGCTACTCAAACATTCTGAATGTGGTTTGAGGAGTACCTACATAAAACTGCCTTTTTTTTGTTTTTTTTTTGTTTCTTTTTTTTTAAATAAAAGTCTTGTTCTGCGAATGATACAGAAATATTCCGAGAGTTATTTCGTAATATCACATAAAACTACAGTGATAATTCTGCAGTGCCTGGGAAAAGTGACATAAGTCAGTTTCCACAACCCTTTTTTGATAATTTATCGACAACTTACGGAACATCTGCTCGCTTGGGAACAGAGACATAAGTATTTCTCCCATTACAATAATTCATAGAGAAAAAAATCAAATCGACATAAATCAGTGTAAGTTGTCAATAAATTATCAAAAAAGGAGGTGTGGAAACTGACTTATGTCACTTTTCCCAGGCACTGCAGAATTGATGTGCTGTTTTTTTAAGTTGGTTATTTAACGACGCTATATCAATTACTGGGTTATTTAGCGTCAGTGAGATTGGCGATAGCGACATAGTGTTTGGAGAGATGAGGCCGAGGATTCTCCATAGATTACCTGGCATTCACCTTACGGTTGGGGAAAACCTCGGAAATCAGCCCAAGCGGAAATCGAACCCGCGCCCGAGTGCAACTTCAGATCGGCAGGCAAGCGCCTTAACCGACAGAGCCACGCCGGTGACGAAGTGCTGTTAGTATGTTTCATATGGAATTCACATTTACATACATTTTTATATAGAATTCACATTATATATATTCACAGTATATATATATATATATATATATATATATATAGGCCTATATGGTGGGTACTTGAATTTTTGTCATTGACCTATATGAAGCCAGTTGTGTAGATTGTAGACCAATTTCCCGACAGAATCGCTGCCCAGAATGAGACGAGATGAGATGAGACACGAGACGAGATGAGATGAGACGAGACGAGACCAGATGAGATGAGATGGGACGAGACGAGATGAGACGAGACCAGATGAAATGAGATGAGATGAGACGAGACCAGATGAGACGAGATGAAATGAGACGAGACGAGACCAGATGAGACGAGATGAGATGAGACGAGACGAGACCAGATGAGACGAGATGAGATGAGACGAGACCAGATGAGACGAGATGAGATGAGACGAGACCAGATGAGACGAGATGAGATGAGACCAGATGAGACGAGACGAGACCAGATGAGACGAGATGAGATGAGAAGAGACCGGATGAGACGAGATGAGATGAGACGAGACCAGATGAGACGAGATGAGATGAGACGAGATGAGATGAGACGAGATGAGACCAGATGAGATGAGATGAGACGAGACCAGATGAGACGAGATGAGATGAGACGAGATGAGATGAGACGAGATGAGACCAGATGAGATGAGATGAGACGAGACCAGATGAGACGAGATGAGATGAGACGAGACGAGACCAGATGAGACGAGATGAGATGAGACGAGACCAGATGAGACGAGATGAGATGAGACGAGACGAGACCAGATGAGATGAGATGAGACGAGACCAGATGAGATGAGACGAGACGAGACCAGATGAGATGAGACGAGATGAGATATGAAATGAGATGAGATGCCACAGGAGAATTGTAACTCCCCTGTGTTACCTGAACCATAGGCTTCCCCAGCACAAGTTATACAGGGGTACACCGGGAATCGAACACGGATCCACAGATTGTAAGTCCAGGATTGTAGACCACCGTGGCGGCTATTATACAATGTGTTAAAAATTTACACTGTGACTGGTAATTAACTAGCAATAAAATCGATTTAAATTGAAAGAAAATATTTTGGTGCAGTTTGTCGGGGGAAAAAAAGCTTCTGGCTGTTGTGATAGGCAAAATCTCTGGTCTCTTAAATGACGTAATAAAATAGAGCGCGCAATAAACGGATTTTCGTCCTCTTGTTCACATATGGGATTGAAGAGAGCCGGAGGAAGGAAGGAAGGGGGTTAGAGGAGCGGACGGTACCATATTTACTCCATTTCCCGTAAAATTTGCCGATTGGCTTTATTTTTGGTTTTTTAAAAAGCCCTCTGCTAATCCCCGGGCTTGGTGTGCTGACCATATTTCAGCATTACAACACCGACGGGTTTATCTGTCCCGGAGGGGGGCAATAGCCCGCACCACCCCCACCACGTGGCGCTTTTGTTGCGACACCCCCACCCCAAACCACTGCAGGTACCGCTACTATTGTAATTCATTTTATATCCCCCTTGTGGGGATTAAAATAAATCAGTTAACCGTAGGTTTGTCTCTCTCATTACCCTGTCCCTAAAGCTCCCTCCACCCGCACAACGATGACATCACAAAGAATTGCGTACACTCACACACCAGTTACTGCGGGCTAAAAAAATCTTTAAGCAAGAAATTTCAACGCAAGCTTGTACACGCGTTTCATATAACCCTACTTCATTATTTTCTGCAGAGAAACTGAATTATACGTTGCCACAGAAGAATCATTGACAAAACAATATACTCATATTACAGTAGATATCAAAATGGGCTAAAATATTATAAGTTTTCAGCATTCCTATTATTGGAAAAAAGTGATTTCGGGCGTGCAGTTTATCTTTCTGACTGTTTATATGCATCTAGCAATTTATCACAACCTAACTGACTGATTGTGTATATGTATTCAATCTCACTTTTTTACTTTATTATATTTATTATTATTATTTTTAAGTTAATATTTGTATATCGGTATGTATTTTTCTGTATGTGATTTGATCCTGGTTGAGTGGAAGAGAAGGCCTGATGGCCTTAACTCTGCCAGGGAAAATAAAACTATTATTATTATTATTATTAATGGATGAATTCTGTCCATATCGTTTCTGCATATCGTCGTTGTTCCTGCAATAACTCCTCTGTAACATATTTATCGATTTTCAGATTTTTACTCTATTAAATAACTTAAATAGTGATATAGCAAATAATAAAATCTCCTATATGTAATTATATTTCTTTGTTTCGAAAATGTAAGAATTCACAATCTCCTATATACGGCTGCCATAGGATGAATAAATGTGTTTTTTTTTTCCTACTGAAAAATTTTATATTTTGCACATAGGAGTTATTACAGGAAAAGAGACGATATACACAAGAGAAAGCGTAACATTTAAGGCTCATTCACAATGAAAATTAAACATAACGTAAGCATTAACTTAACGTTACAGTAAAATCAAGAAGTCATACCACCATTCACGATGGGAACATAAACATAACAGCAAACATACTTGGTAACCATGGAAACATAACAACGACCCCATTTCCTCATATTCTGTCGTATACTTCAGCGCTCCACGATTGTGTTCTGTTTGCAAATCACGTAAGCATAAGCATGAAAGTTTGGAGTTTGCAAACTTTCATGTTAACGTCTTACGGTAATGTTTATATTAATGCTTATGTGAATCATTGTGAATGATCCCATTTGGTAGCCTGGGCGCAAACTTCTGTGTTTATGTTACGGTTATGTTTAATTTTCATTGTGAATGGGCCTTTACTCTCAAAATTAGTTATGTTTACCGTGTAATTCTACAAAATAGTTTTCATTAATTAATTGATACATACTGGGTGTTCAGTTCAAAATGTGTCATGGCTCGCTGTATGTCGTCATGTGGCTAGCCGATGAGCCTAGAGAATTCAATCTTCCTACACTTCCGCAGAGGCGTATTACCTAAATGCGAGAGAAGTTGCCTAGCAAGTACGGCGTTCATTCTGAAGATTACTTACCGATACGTACGGTAACGCCAGTAGTGGCAAGAATGTGAAGTGTTTGGTAAATGTACTGAAGTGAGTTTTTTTTCTTACTGTCGGGATATGGGGAGAGGGTTAAGACGATTACTTACGTATTTGTTAACAAAAACTTGGACGGTCAACATGGACACGGAGCATTTTGATTTGTGTTGTGGAATGTTGCCGTACGCAATCGATGATAACAAATACCCTGCGTACGACTTGCCCGCGCAAAGACAGTTCGAAAGAGGTTATGGTAGCACACAGACTTTACAGACCGCCATCTGTTGCTACGACATTCAAGTTATACCGTACACGTTCTCAAGTTCAGATTGAACGCCTTGATTAATAGGCAACTTCTCTGACATAAAAGCTGAAACTCGCTTCAAATCGCTGACTCACAACAGTGACGTCATGACACACTTTGAAATGAACACCCAGTACATACATACATACATAGGCCTACATACATACATAAGTGTTCTCCCCATGGCAAGTGTTTCACTGCAAACCCAGCTTTCTCCAGTCTTTCCTATTTTCTGCCTTTCCCTTAGTCTACGCATATGATCTATATATTATCTTAATGTCGTGTATCATCTGATATATTCTTCTTCTGCCCCGAACTCTACTCCCGTTCATCATTCCTTGCAGTGTATCCTTCACTAGGTAGTTTCTCCAAGATATTTGAATTTTTCCACCTCTTCGAAGAATAATCATATACTTTGTCTTTTGGGATTTACTTCCAAACCTATCTCTTTATTTGCTTCAAGTAAATTACCGTGTTTTCCCTAATCGTTTGTGGATTTTCTCCTAACATATTCACGTCATCCGCATAGACAAGCAACTGATGTAACCCGTTCAATTCCAAATCCTCTCTGTTTTTCTTAACTTTGCTAATGGTATATTTTAGAGCAAAGTTAAAAAGTAAAGGTGATAGTGTATGTTCTTGCTTTAGTGAATTGGAAAAACGTCTCACAGAACCTGGCCTATACGGACTCTGCTGTAGGTTTCACTGAGGCACATTTTAATTAACCAAACTAGGTTCTTGGGAAACAAAAAGGCATATGACTCGGTTAAGAGAGAAGTTTTATATGATATTCTTATTGAATTTGGTATTCCCAAGAAACTAGTTCGATTAATTAAAATGTGTCTCAGTGAAACGTACAGCAGAGTTCGTATAGGTCAGTTTCTATCAGATGCGTTTCCAATTCACTGTGGGCTAAAGCAAGGAGATGCACTATCACCTTTACTTTTTAACTTCGCTCTAGAGTATGCCATTAGGAAAGTCCAGGATAACAGAGAGGGCTTGGAATTGAACGGGTTACATCAGCTGCTTGTCTATGCGGATGATGTGAATATGTTAGGAGAAAATCCACAAACGATTAGGGAAAACACGGGAATTTTACTGGAAGCAAGTAAAGAGATAGGTTTGGAAGTAAATCCCGAAAAGACAAAGTATATGATTATGACTCGTGACGGGAATATTGTACGAAATGGAAATATAAAAATTGGAAATTTATCTTTCGAAGAGGTGGAGAAGTTCAAATATCTTGGAGCAACAGTAACAAATATAAATGATACTCGGGAAGAAATTAGACACAGAATAAATATGGCAAATGCCTGTTATTATTCGTTTGAGAAGCTTTTATCAACCAGTCTGTTGTCAAAAAATCTGAAAGTTAGAATTTATAAAACAGTTATATTACCGGTTGTTCTTTATGGTTGTGATACTTGGACTCTCACTTTGAGAGAGGAACATAGGTTAAGGGTCTTTGAGAATAAGGTGCTTAGGAAAATATTTGGGGCTAAGAGGGATGAAGTTACAGGAGAATGGAGAAAGTTACACAACACAGAACTGCACGCATTGTATTCTTCACATGATATAATTAGAAACACTAAATCCAGACGTTAGAGATGGGCAGGGCATGTAGCACGTATGGGCGAATCCAGAAATGCATATAGAGTGTTAGTTGGGAGGCCGGAGGGAAAAAGACCTTTAGAGAGGCCGAGACGTAGATGGGAAGATAATATTAAAATGGATTTGAGGGAGGTGGGATATGGTGATAGAGACTGGATTAATCTTGTTCAGGATAGGGACCAATTTCGGGCTTATGTGAGGGCGGCAATGAACCTCCTGGTTCCTTAAAAGCCAGTAAGTAAGTAAGCTTCTTGGGAATAACAAATTCAATAAGAATATTATATAAAACTTCTCTCTTAACCAAGTCATATGGCCTTTTTATTCTATGAATAAATAAAAGTGTAGTTAAAGTAAGTGATAATTTTTGTAGATCAGAGGTATCACTTCTAGTCATCGAGATGCTATCGTCAATCCAGATACTTCGGCATATATCTGGCCCGTAACTTCACAGTAAATGAAACAGAAATTAATTAATTGGTGACACAAATATTGAAGCACCTTGTATTGTATTTTAAATGGGAAGTTATACACGAGACGATGCCAAAAATAAACTTTATTTTTATACACAGGCCGCTAGACAATAGGGAGATGAACATTCTTAGGTACACAAGTACAAACCGAGTTGAGAGCATTGTGATAGCAGTGAAAATACGAGACACACAGACAGCACTGACGGATTTATTGCTGCAGCCCTGCGTTACGATCGGGTTGACGAACCCATTGGGACAGGCATGTTCCCCTAATTCCCTCCACAGTTCCTAAGTTAATATACATCACGAAATTCGTGCAGTCAAGATAAATAATCTCAGAGGTACAAGACCGCCCGGAAAGAGTTTATATACTGCAGTAATTGAATTAATGCGACCTGCCCTTTTGGGCACTGCATATTTATTAAACAATGGCGAAAAAAAAGTGCATAAACAAATATGAGGCTGTCTCTTTGTCAAGGCTTCCCCCTGGTTTTGTAATAGCCGTCATACAACAAATTACCAATAAAGCACCAGAGAACCACGCTGACCACATTGACAGTACAAATATTTATCACACAGGCAACCCCCGGTGCAGGTATGCTTTGTGCGCTTGATGGAAACATTTTATTTTGCTGCATGCATGTAATTAGAAAGGGCGGGGGGGGGGCATTTGTTGGATGAATATCGTAACGGTTCTCCAACCTGGATACCCGGTTCAAACACTGGATTATTGCGACTGAATTTTTACAGGATAAAAATGATTTTGGGGAAGATTTCCTAAATGTCTCCCGTTTCCTCTCCCATTTGCTCAACTCCCAGCAGAACGGCCGATCAATCAGGTTCCCAAGCCGAATGTTCTGATACAAGTCTTAAGACTGCAGACTGCAGACTTACTAAAGGCTTTACCAACAACCAAAAATGTATTTAAAAATAGGCTTAAGGACTTTACTAATAGACGGTAATTATACACAGTATTTAAAGGTTGTAAATGATATTTTGTTATTGAAGTGTTGTATCAGTGAAGTGTGTTGTGTCAGTGAAGTGTGTTGTGTAAGTGAAACGTGTTCCTGTCAGTGAAGCTTTATAGTTTAAAGTGGCAGTGCAAAGTATTTGAACTGTGAAATGTTTTTGAAGTGTTAGTGAAATCAGGATAGAATCAGTGAAATGTGTCGTAGTTCCAGTGCAGTGAGTGAGTTGACAGCGAAATGAGTGTAATGTTGAATGGTACTTGTGCAAATATGAACATATCATACTCGTGGGTTTTAGTTCGAACTTAGGTTTAAGGTACAAATTAGACTTATTTTAAATGTTATTTTAAGTGATCGTGCTTCATTTAATTTAGGATATTCCCTGTTATTATTATTATTATTATTATTATTATTATTAATTATTGTCAGTATTAATTATTAGTATTATTATTAATTGTATTTTTAATTAATAAGCTTATTATTGTCATTATTGAGTGTAATTAGTTACCACTGCCACCGGGTATATACCCACTGCAGTGTGAATAAATGCATACATACATACATTTAAGTAGAGACATGAAGGCTTTCATGAAGAATTGTTTGTGATAAAAAAGAAATTTGGTTTAAGGATATATATACGTGAATGACAACAAATATTTTCAGAAAATGCAGGCCCTAAATTTCTAAAATTTTATAAGGAAATGAACTCACAATTGGACAAAAATTACAAAGTACCACAACAAGACTTATTAGAACTTAAATATCTGAGAAAAGTATAAAAAAGATTACTAATAATAATTTTTAAAATTCACTTTTTACTTTAAATTAAATTTTTCAAAATTTGAAAATTTTCACACATATTATTTCATAGCTCCACAACCATTACAGATAGAATTCTGAAATTTTGTACACTAATTTAACATGCATTTATGCAAAAGATAGACTACAATAATGCCCATTTCTTTGAAAATAGAACAATTAGGTCACAAAACATTATGTAAATTTTAATATATTTTATATAGGACAAATAAAACATTAATTATATTACAATAAACAACTCTACATGTCTGAGAATAGTATACTTTTCAGAAATAAGTTTTTATTACGTGCAGGAAAAATATTAAAGATGTCAGAGATACCATAACAACATTATGGTTACGAAATGATGTAACTGCTGAATTTGTTTTGTTTTGTTTTTCATACTCTGATAAAACTGGTTTGAAAAATATTATTAGTAACCTTTTTTATACTTTTATCAGATATTTAAGTTCTAATAAATCTTGTTGTGGTATCTTGTAATTTTTGTCCAACTGTGAATTCATTTTCTTATAAAATTTTAGAAATTTAGAGTCTGCATTTTCAGATAATATTTGTGGTCGTTCACGTACATATACCCTTAAACCTGTACGTTGAAATTTAACTTTTTCAGGTTTCGGACGGTGTACAGTTTTCATCTCCAACGTAGTCTGTTATATAATTCTATTCTTATGCTTCATAGCGATCGACAGATAGTGAAACAGAGAAAGGTCGTTGCCACTGTTAACGTATTTCGTACCGTGATCTTCCCCATATCCACCAGTCAAAAACTTTGAAATGAACGAAATCTCTATAATTGTACAGACCAAGAAACAAAATTTGAGCCATCTGAATTTTCCAAGTTCCAGTTATAATAAACTACGCATGCTCAGTAAACTCAAAATCTTTGGCTAAGCGGTACAGCGTTGGTGCGCTAAGCCAAAGGTCCCGGCTTCGATACCCGACGCCGGAACAATTTTTCTCTTGCAATTATTCAAATCAGTTTCACAGGGAGCTATTATCTGAAAGTATGATTTGCATAATATACGCCACTGTTCGTTAACAAAAAACCACAAGTGAAATCACAGAGTTTGTGTGCTCTAAATGTTAGTTCTTTGATGTCTTGCCAGCCGGCTTGAGTTATGTGGATATAAAGGAGAAAAATTGAGCCTGTGTCTGGTACGTTCCTGGGTAGCTCAGACGGTAGAGCGTTGGCGCGGTCAGCCAAAGGTCCCGGGTTCGATACCCGGCCCCGGAACAATTTTTACCTTGAAATTATTCAAATCAGCTTCACAGAAGACCAATACCTGAAAACCTGATTTTCAACGAGGAAATTGTAGCCTATACATACGAGTATACAACATACAGCATTTCTCAGAAGATACTATTTTTGTTACTTTGTGAGTAAACAATAAAAGTTAGAAAAATAAAGTTTCAGTAAAAGTTGTTTCTTTTTGAAAGTAGTTTCCAACGGTACCTTTTAATGACCCATGTTCTAATTTGAAATATCGAAGTTAACCACAGGTAGCCCTACTTCCAGTTTCTTACGGGAAATGAAACTACCATCAATCGATTCTATGCATGGGTTTTGGTGATCAAAATTTTTTTTATGAACAACCAGTGTGACATAGTTTTCGATAAAAAAAAAGGCTGATATGGGTGGTCTGAAACACCCGGTATTTATATATATATATATATTTATTTGTAGCGTGTGTATATGTTTTTTATGTTTTACATTTATACTTATTATTTGGATTATTTATTGCAATTTTAATAAGGAATTGAATTGAATTGTTTATATATATATATATATATATATATATATATATATATATATATGTGTGTGTGTGTGTGTGTGTGTGTTTCATTGTGTTTTTTTTTCTTTCATAACTTACATTTATTTCATTTTTATTATTTTTGTGAAATTTAATATGAAATTAGATTAGTTATAACTGTGATAATTAATGTTAACTATTTTATTATTAATAGTATTCTTTTGCTTTCTTTGAAAATGCAAACTGTGCATAATTATAGCACGAACGGCCGTACAGGCTGGTGCGAAGGATCTTGTGTACATGAGTTTGTATAATTGTGTATGAATGAATGCACTTAATTCTTTCATTAATATATATACACACACACGAATGAACAAATTAGAGTAGGGCATTTCTAATGCTCCATTGCACAATATGCAGTGTAACCTTTAAGAAAAAAATTGATTATATTTATATGTATATTAGACATAGGATTTTCACTAGGAATATTGAAAAAAAAAAATATTTTTTTTAAAGTCTTTATGAGAAAAGATTGAGATTTACAATGTGTAATTATGATATTGATATGCATATTCAGTAAAAATTTCAACTCTCTAGCTGAAAAATTGTTGATTTTAGAAATTTCAGTAGCGCATCGACTTAAATAATAATAAAAAATTTTGCGGACAATCCGTGATTTTCGATATTTTGCGGAAGTTCGTGCATTAATTACCAAGAATTATCGGAAAGCGACTGTAATTCTTTTACTGATATGAATTTTCTACATAAAAAAAAAACATATTTTTCTGGTTAATTCGAATTTTCGTTATTTCGATTTTTTTTTTTTTTTTTTTCAAATTTCGCTTAGAGTTCGAAATAAAAGGATTGAGTAGGACCTTCAAAGTTCATCAAATATTTCCTCTTCATTCACACCTCACAAGTCATTCCGAGGGAACAGACAGCTTCACTGCGCGGCATCCGTTCCAGAGAGGTTCTTCAATTCAGTAGACTCAACTAATAGCGCGGTAATGGACGGGGAAGAACAGCGAGCTGCTAATGCACGCAGCATGGAGATGAGGCGACACCATCCTTATGATAATCATCTTCCTCCCAAGGCGCGGCGCGACGCCTAATGTAGGGCTACTCAACGACAAACACGAAGTCCGCCTCTACAGCCATAACGCGGACAACGCGAGACGTAACAATACGTAGCGGATTAGGTCGACTGGTTTGGAGGTCACTTGATCAATCAAGAGCCATGGACTTTGGAGGTCATTCGCTAATGTGATGGAAAACACAGTGACAGTGACAAATGACGAGAGAGGAAGTTGGGAAGGGGAAAAATAAGTGCGATATCCCGTGTCCTCGAAATGAGTATCGAGAACGATGGAATAACTATGTGAGCTCCAAGCCTCTAGGTTATTTGTCTGAGTCCAGTGTACAGCGGTTCACTGATTAAATCTATATACGGTCTTACTAATAAAAACTCTATATACAGACGTTTAACTGTCTTATACTTATACAATGAGTAGCTCGTTTATAAGTCGTGTGCAAATTCCTTACTAATAATCACTACATACGTCGTGTATAACAGTATAACTGTTACACAGCTACGTCACAGTTTCGTCATTACTTCGTTACGAAAGGTAATAGAATATCTTAGGTTTTCTACTGGATCCGGTAGAGCGCTCTAGTGTGGCGTGTTAATTATCGATAGTACAACTGGCTCTAATCGATTACCACACTACATTTTGGTCAAAGAGTACAAGCTACAGCAATATTATTCTAATAATTCTATGATCTTTGGTTTGTTCCTCTGTGGTTACAAGGTAACCATCATCATAAAATTACAGTCGATACGAACAGCTGTTAGAGGGGCGGCCATTTTTTCCCTATATAGAACGCTTAAACAAGGGGTTTCGTGTATATAACTACTGCAAAGCAATTCCCATTGTATAGTTACAGCCTGTTTATACGTCCATAGCTTATTCACGGTTTATTAGTAACGTTTTCTGTCTCAACTCTGCATAAGTCTCGTATAAAACTATACACGGTTTATTAGTAAGACTGATACAGTAGAACTTGGTTATAGCGACCTCGTTTTGTGCGAAACCTCGCCTATAACGTCAAATAATCTGTGGTCCCAACTAATTCCCCATAAGACATATGCTTTCCTACCTTGCTTAATACGACAAACGCATATGCGTCTACCTCGCATATAACGTCATTTTCAACCTCAGTTTGGAAAAAGAACTTCTAAGAACCAAAGTATTTTAAGAAATATTTTGTTGAAATCTGACCCTGACAAATTCTTTACAGTCTCCTTCTGTCATAGACCTCTGGAATGCAGGCGGATTCCCCACCCCATTGTAAACTGCCCGAATTCATGCGGTATTAGATCAGTTTCGACAGGAAGTTTTCACTAAGTGCATGCATTTTATCGCAGTATGACCACTAGAAGAAGTGAGTGACGCTTTAGAAGTCATTAAAATTATGAACATGTTCTATGAAGCTAGGGAAGGGACCAGTGAAATTGCAACTGAAATTATGAACATAGAACGTAATTTATCCCTAGAAAGTGTGCATTGGGCAAGTAGAAGACAACAGGGTAAAATGACTGATTACTTCACTCCTCAGTAAAGTAGTTTGGTGAGTACGGAACAAACTGTTTTAATACAGAATACTGTATTTATAATTGTGGGCCTACGTGTATTTTATTATGTTCATTGTAGGCTTAAACGTCAATACATAAATCTAAAATTAGTCTAATTAAATTTGTTATTTTTCATTTTCCACCTCACTAGATTGATAATGTGAATTTCGGTTACTACGAAACTCGTTTATATAGTAACAACGTAATGTTTAAGGTCCCTCGGATGTCGTTATAACCAAGTTATACTGTAAATAAAAAATAGAAAGGAAAAGTTAAGTAAACCACAATAACACGTCAGGAGGACGTTGCTAATCACTAGTAAAAGCAGAGCAACAGGGTCTGTTGGAAACTTGATTGCTAATCACACACTAAACTACCTACAAGGTTTACATGTATGTTTAATGCCCGGTTTCTCGTACACCTCAGTTAACTGTCAGTTTCTTAACTTCACTTATAAATGAAGAGCCCACTGCAAGAATGATAGATGTCATTTGGAATACATTTTTCAGGAGAAGCAATTGAAAGTTTGAAATGCTTAGCGCTCAAAGCTTACTCTGTCGAAGTTGAAGGCATATTCCTCAGCTTGTTGAGTTGTATGGTGCTCTTCAGCGATGTCGGCGTGGCTCAATGATTCCACACGTATTTTCCATTGTTTTTTGTATTGCGAGGTTTCCCGTCGCGAACTACCTACTTTATCGTTATCTTTACTCCAAACATTACCAAATATTCCGGTCATTTTGAAGTTAGCGCCAATAGTGGATAAAATATATGCTGGTATATGTATTACTCACTCCAAATATATTTACTGACTGATCTGCGGATGAGTCGCCTACAAAGAAAGGAGGTGGTGTTGTTATCGCTTTAGAGGAAGTGATAACTAAATTCTGATAATTAACGCACGAGTGAATTGTGATTTTCCAATAATTACTGGACAATGACTATCAGTGTTAATGCCATACAATTCTCTATGCACATTCTATATGTCTTAAGTTATGTATTGACAGTCTTGGTTCATTTTCGACAAGAAAGTGACATCCATCATTCTTGCAGTGGACTCTTCAAATATAACTGCACTGATAACTTTCATGGTTTTCCGAAAAGTTAAATGTAGATTTATCATATATATATTTTTTATTTTAGTTGGTTATTTAACGACGCTGTATCAACTGCTAGGTTATTTAGCGTCGATGAGATTGGTGATAGCGAGATGATATTTGGCGAGATGAGGCCGAGGATTCGCCATAGATTACCTTGTATTCACATTATGGTTGGGGAAAACCTCGGAAAAAACCCAACCAGGTAATCAGGCCAAGCGGGAATCGAACCCGCGCCCGAACGCAACTTCAGACCGGCAGACAAGCGCCTTAACCGACTGAGCCACGCCGGTGGCTTTTTATCATATATATATATATATATATATATATATATATATATATATATATATCCGTTCCATTACTCTTTCATCGTAGATTTATCAGATCTTGTAACTAACAGTTGAGATAACTTCAAGTTCAGTATCTCTTGTTGTCCATAAATGTCTCCACTAGTATTTTGTTAGTGATATTTTTTTTAGTTATTTATAGTTATTTATATTTGCAGAAGTTTTCAGTAGTAATATGGCAATGAGCTCTGCATTAGTAGGAGCAAGGAACCGTGTGATAAAAGATAGTGTACATGTACACTTCCATCTCAATCGTAATATGATTAAAAAGACAATAATTGTTGGCATTTGGCGTGATCATCGACGTAAATAATACTAGTGGAGAGAGGGCTAGATATAATTTCTGCTGCAAAACTGCAACCTCAGTCACCTTTGGTCGTTATGGCAACCATATTGGTAATGTAATAGTAACATGCGTTACAAGAGCGATATGTTGAAGTTTTCATGTTCGAGGAAAAGTCTGAAAAAGCGAAAAGTAGTTGAGCTTTTTTAATTTCCGAGAATTGAAAGAAGACATACCGCTCGTGTATCGTACATTATTTTGTGCGAAGATCGTTTATTACATACCTGAAAGAGGAATTTCTAATTAGTTGCGATGAAATCTCCATCTTGGTTTCTATTCAATGACGGCAAATTTGCTTTAAAATGTTTTCTGTGCTTACTATACTCCAGCAGGCCGTGATATACGTCTGTCTTTTTTTTTCCCCCCCAGTCTATGATGAGTCTGGAATCTTGTTGATTTTTTCACGGCTTCCTTAATGTTACTTGCATCACGAATGCAGTAACTTTAGTGGAGTTGTAGAGTTTACTTAATTTTTGCAAATATTTAAAAACAATAATTAACAGTGCAATTTAGGTGAAATTGCAGTGGTAAGTTTCCAATTTATAATTATTACTACACAGTATTGAACGTCTCTAAAAATAATATGTTAAAAGCCTAAAGCAGTAAAATCAATATGTCACTTAAGCGGTAAGAAGGGGGAAATTGTTATGTGTGTTAGGTTGGGAATACTGAATGTGGAATTTTAGACTTTCCTCGGATTGGTTTTGTGCGGAAACCAAGCAAATATGCACGATCTCGCACAAAATATGTTACATTCGTCCATATGAATGCTTTCATGTCTACAAATGGACTTTTCGGAGACCGAAATACCATTGGCATTGATAGAACACCCAAGAATAAAATATTCCTTGACTCACGACATAGAATCTGGAATTTATGACGAAAATTAAGCTTAAGATATTCGAAATTGTTTTTACAAACACACATTATTATCCTAATATATCTTGGAAAGTAGAACATTTACCTAAGTTACGTAAATAAAACGCCAATTTTTTTTAATTATACCGATAATATAGTAAATTAATTAATTCCGGTTTATATTATTATTTGGCGGCCGGGTAGCTCAGTTGGTAGAGCAGCTGGCTACGGACTGGAAGGTCCGGGGTTCGAACCCAGGTGGTGACAGGATTTTTTTTTCGTTGCCAAACTTTCAGAACGGCCCCGAGGTTCACTCAGCCTCCTATAAAATTGAGTACCGGGTCTTTCCAGGGGGGTAAAAGGCGGTCAGAGCGTGGTGCCGACCACACCACCTTATTCTAGTGCCGAGGTCATGGAAAGCATGGGGCTCTACCTCCATGCCCCCCAAGTGCCCTCACGGCATGTTACGGGGATACCTTTACCTTTATATTATTATTTAATATAAGTTATTATAGTTTACGAAACAGTAATGCAGTAGCGTCGCATGTCGGTATTTGTTCGAATCAATACTAACAGCCAGGTAACTACAGGCTGAGGCACAGTTACCAGTTGAAGCATAGATAACTGTAAAGATGACTGTTGTTTCGGAAACTCGTTTTAAACATATCAGCGTGTTAAATCTTAGATAACTCTGTAATTACACTTACTGTGCTCCAACCACGAGAAAGTCTCTGCCGGCTGAGACGAAAGGGAGTAATGCTGTGAATGAATGTTGATGTCATAAGATGTCATAAGGTCACACACGTGGGTACTCATATCTCTATTGGCTCGCTGTCACAGCACAAACAATAACATTGATACACACATGTTTATACTACCCTAGTTACAAAATTAGATCACTGTTAATCTCCTGGTCTTTTAATCCCTCCATACAGGAAATAACAAATGCAGGAGAGCGCATGGTTTTTAAACTGACGTTATAACGGTAATATTATTTATCTACTTCGTTCCAATAGATGAGGCAATAGTAAGCACATTCCTTTCACGGTTGATCTCCTGGTTGGAGAACAGTAACAGTCTTTCCAGAAACCGGGCATAAATGTATCACGTTTTGTAATGAAAAAAATTAGAATAATTTCGCAAAATAACCAACTTCATAATTTTTTACTTCGTTATTTAACGATGCTGTATCAACTACTCGGTTTAACGTTGATGGAATTAGTGATATCGAGATAGTATTTGACGAGATGAGGCCCAGAATTCTCCACAAATTATATGTTATTCGCCTATACGGTTGGGGAAAACTTCGAAAAAAAAACCAACCAGGTAATCAACGCAAGTGGGAATCGATCCCACATCCGAGAGCAACTCTGGATCAACAAACTTCATACATCAACACACACACTGCTGTATATAATCAAAACGAATAGTTCTAACGTTACAATTGCGACAAGAAAATGCATAAAAAGAGCTGTTTTGATTAATATATATTCCTACGAACCATTTTGAAGTATTGTAGTTATCAAATTGTCTCGTAAAAGTAAATAAAACCTTTGAAACTAAAAACAACATATCACTCAATAATCTATTGCCTGCAGTGCAGCGATCCAGTTTACCGAAAACAAATTGTAATTTACAATGGGCTCATTTTAATTTAAACTCTGTAAGAATGAAACATTTCAATACGTGACTGTGATGTATAGGGTAAAAATGACGGTAAGAACGAAGATGATCAATAACAAGCCGAAAACCGGTAAAACAATTTAAATACTATACGGTATTGTACTGTATATAGTTTCGTGTAAACAAATCAGTAGTAGGCGTAAAGACAAAATACCACGTAGGCTAATATCACTAACAGACAACCTTTAAAATTTTATGCTGTAACGGCTTAACGGGAATTCGTTTATAAAATAAAAGTATGGACTCTATAATCCGCTGTAACATCAATAGAATGCAGGTATCAAACAAGAGCTTATTATAATAAACCTCACAGATAATAGGAGATTAAGTAAATACAAACATTACTACGTACTTCGCATGGCGCGATCTGTATACTCGGTAAAGTGTATATAATTTAAAACCACAATATAAGGTACCGGAGGGTCTGAAATCCAGTGAGAAAGATAAGTTAACTAATTTGATATAAAGACGAAATATGATGATGATGATGATGATGATGATGATGATGCTATGACATCAATGGCGAGTGTGATCACAACGATAAAAATGTTAAGTTTTCAAAGAATGCGATCTACAGATGTCAGACTTGTAGTGATTCTTGTGAGCAGTATGTGGTCAGTGCTAAAAAAATGCTTTATTTAACGACGCTCGCAACTGTAAGGCTATATCAGCGTCGCCCATGTGCCGGAAATTTGTACCGCAGCAGTTCTTTTACACGCCAGTAAATCTATTGACATGACCCTGTCGCATTTAAGCACACTTAAATGCCATCGACCTGGCCCGGAATCGAATTCGCAACCTTGAGTACAGAAGGCCAGCGCTATACCGACTACGTTACCCATGCCGACTGGTCAGTACTACTCAAGACTATCAACTTAGATGTTACTGAAGAAACACACCATGGTACACACATGACCACTGTCGCCATGATAGGATACAAATTGACATTTTGTAACAGGGAACCGAAATGGGGTTTCACTGAATCTGCGATAGGGAAATCTACTATTACAGCCACAACAGAGGCAAGACCGTAAATAAAACCATTACTTTTGTATTGAGTTTTAATGGAGAACTGTTAATTACTATAGTCGCGACGCTGTTATTACCGGCGTGACTCCTTCTCTTTGCTTACGTCTTAGGAAGTGAAGGCTCTATAAAGTCTAGGTAGGTAGTATCGTTCGCCATTTTTGTTCTTTCGTTTCCGAGCTACCAGACGAGGAATCTATTTGCCACGCCGTTAAACATTACCATGTCGTAGCTCCTATGATAATAAATCAAACGCACTGTAATTCAGCAAGTAATTAAGTGGCAAATAACGTCTTCGTGTGCTTTCTGCGAACGGCAACAAAAGAGCCAAAATGGCGGGCGATTATATTAAGTATTTATCGAGCCTCAAGAAATGAATAACGTCTTCCTCAGTGAATCACAAGACGCACACGTTTAAATGTAGCCGACCTGCAACGCGATTGGCTGCCGGAAATTAGAGCGACGGGACTATAGAACCAATGCTGTAAATCAGTGCTCCTAGCGTTGATCAATGAAATCTTGTATTACGTAATACAGCAGCGATTGTTTCATAAATGTTCAATATTGAAAATCTCGAAGTAGCCATATTTTGTAAATACAGTGGGTGCTTCTGATTTGTAGTAAACAATACACCACTAAAAATGCGAACAAAGGCGCTTCATAAAAATCCAAGTTGTAAGAGAAAAACATATTTTAGAGCATTACAAGAAGCCTGTGGTAGAGAAGTCCTACTATACTGAACTATTACACGTTGGGTGGAAGCGAAGCATTCGCTTTCAATCAAGAATTGGCATCCGAAGAACTTTAGATTGATCAGTGAGAGAGATATCCAGAAATGCTGCTGCAGATGGAGTCCGCCTTTTTCCAAGAATTTGGCAACGTATTGTTGACATGGTAGGAGACTATATTTGAAGTATGTAATGTCAAAAGTGTCCAGCGCCGTGGCGTCGTGATCTAAGGCATCCTGCCTAGGACTCACGTTAAGGAATGCGCGCTGGTTCGAGTCCTCATGAGGGAAGAAATTTTCTCGTGAAATTTCGGCCAGTGTATGGGACCGGTGCCCACCCAGCATCTTGATGCACTTGGGGATCTACGATAGGTAGCGAAATCCGGTTACGCAAACCAACTATAACGTCTGGGGGGTTCATCGTGCTAACCACACGACACCGCCATTCTGGTTGAATGATCGTCCACCTCTGTTTCGGCATGTGGTCGTGAGGCCAGCTGCCGGCTAGTCGGTCTTGGCCCTTCGTGGGCTGCAGTGCCACGGATTATTATTATTATTATTATTATTATTATTATTATTATTATTATTATGGAGAAAGTTACACAACACAGAATTGCACACATTGTATTCTTCACCTGACATAATTAGGAACATTAAATCCAGACGTTTGAGATGGGCAGGGCATGTAGCACGTATGGGCGAATCTAGGAATGCATATAGAGTGTTAGTTGGGAGGCCGGAGGGAAAAAGACCTTTAGGGAGGCCGAGACGTAGATGGGAAGATAATATTAAAATGGATTAGAGGGAGCTGGGATATGATGATAGGCAATGGATTAATCTTGCTCAGGATAGGGTCTAATTGCGGGCTTATGTGAGGGCGGCAATGAACGTCCGGGTTCCTTAAAACCCAGTAAGTAAGTTATTATTATTATTATTATTATTATTATTATTATTATTATTATTATTATTATTATTAAGACAAGAGTAACCTAAATAAATTTAGTGAGAAACAGTTGCCATTACATTTCGAATGCCCTAGTAGTACAAACCTAATTCATTTTACAACTTTTACTTTTTTTCTTAAGAGAGAAATACGCTAATAAGTTAACACATAACCATGTATCATCATTAGAGTGAAGTAAAATGCATTACTTTCGTACATTAAAGAGGACCTTTACCTAACGAAGAAGCTGTAAGTGCAGAAAGCATACAGTTGAGTAGCAACTCCGTATTGTAATTCTTGTCTGGTTATAAACTGAATACCATTACTCCAGAACATCTGAATTCTAAAACAGCATAGACTATACACTCGTGGACAGGTTTAAAGTGCTATATAGACCCCAAGGAAAAGGTGGGTAAGGGAAAAAAAAAAGCCTCCCCTAATACGTGTTATGCTCTGCAGGAACATCGTTTTCTTTTCAAAACATGTGCCACTTGTTGTGAGAACTACATTAGTAGGAAAAAATCTGGGTACTTTCTGCCATTACCATGAACTACTGGGTTGCTAGCCAAGTAATACTGCTAAGTCATCAAAATATAATTTTTAACCACTTGTACACAGCTACAACATGTCTGGCGAGAGAAAGGAAGGGAATGAAAACATTTTACCTCCCACAATATACAGTGTGTTCAGGTGAAAAGTGGAAACTGACTGCAGTTTCCTGAGACACATCAATATTGCTTCTGTAGCATATTATAAGAAAACTCCCTCTTTATAGAATCTAATATCATACACATAACGTGGGCGAAAGTTTTTCAATATTTTTGAGAGTCTAGTTGATTTTGCAAAGACCTCCAACATTTTTACGAATTCCATATTAAATGTAGTTAATTAGAGGGGGCCTTGTAAAGTACGGGAGTCATTTCATAAATGGACTGAGTTACGCAATAACAGACCAAGCGCCAAAAACCTGTTTCGAGATATTGATCATTGAAATAAACCGGTTTTTTGTTTTATAAAATATTTTATGAAAGAAGTATTGTAAGATTCATACTATTACAAAAAATAGCACAAATAATACCAAAAAAAAAAGACTAACCGATTTTTTATAAGAGACCAGCAGTTGAATTAATATTTCAAAGCAAAATAAATAAATAAATTTTATGCAATAAATAATTTATAAATACCAGCAAAATTTAGATATCGCATTCTTGACTTTTCCGAGTTAAATTAGTCTGCCACCAACAGATTTGTGCAAATATCTAATTTTTTTTTAAATTGTCGGTTTGTCTAGTATTGCGTAACTTCGTCCAAATAATCCACAGGTTGGCAGAGCGGTGAAGTGGATGACGGAACAACAACGAAAATTACGTAAGTAGCAAGGGGTTGAAGGCTCACAAGGAAAAGGACGTGTGTTCGTTTCGTCCATAGCATACTCTGTCATCTTCGGACGAAATAATCCTTACAACGCCTTCTGAAGTTTACGTAATTGTAGGAATACCTTGAAAAGTCGAAAAAAAAGATTGTGACTATCTAGGCTACGACCACACCGAAGAAGTCTTGGGTAGTCGCCTGAATGAGTAATTCAAGTAAAGAAACTATCAAGAACAATCGGGACCAGCCGCACCGCATGATCTGCAACCTGGCGTGTCGCCTAACAACTATCCAAGCGAACGAACCCGTTTGTGTTCTTTGGATAGCTACCAGCCTAGATCATATATGTAACAGATGACTCCTCGCTACGTTAAAATCGGCAGCACTTTGAAGAGAACCACCGCCAGGATCGCCACCCGTCCGCCGTAAACGAAGACGAGATGGCAGCACAGTCGCCAATGTAATTCAAATGGGTATTATGACGTGACTCCTTATATAACAACTAGATGGCAGCGCAGTAAACCTGACAAAAGTTGTTAACCTCAAAGCCTATAACCCCGACATATCTGTCACAATATGATCTAGGCTACCAGGCACCTAACAGTGCTTTTCCAGATCTACATGACTTGAATGAGCCGTCGAATACGTCACCATATATACCTACATTAACTTCATATGTGAGGAACTTCAAATATTTCAACTTCAATTTCAGATTTACATTTATTAATGAAAATCCATATGCTTACCTCAGAATTACGAGTCGTGCCTTAAGTGATATGCATGCTTTATAATTTATTATTAAGCTGTTTTTGTATTTATATTCAATTTTAAATAGCATGTCGAAGGTTTTTGTAGTCATTAGTAAATATTCAACAAACTTTACCTCGTAAATACGCAACTGTTTATAGAGATCGTTAAACTTAGGAGAAAGCTCTGGAAAGGTCAACATCATGCACTCAATAACACGGTCGATTTAGAGAATAACATTTCAAAGAAGTATTTTCCGCAAGAAGTAGTTTTTCATTCAATTTTGAAAGAGGCATATTCGCAAGCAAGAAATGATTGGCCATTAGACACCTAGCATGGCTATTCGCCCACCATGTATTTTACCTAGGTGACAATCCAACCAGCAGGCGATTAGCCAGCCTCGTTCGGTGTGGCCATAGCCTTAAAAATTGTAAGCAACTCTAAGGATGTGTTTTAAAGTAGAAGCAATTGTGACGGCATATTTTGAAGGGAGGGTAATTGCAAATCGGAGTGAAATAACTTCGAGGACGCCCTGATGTATATAGCTGTATTATCAGGGTGCAATTCAAAATGAAAGCAATTATACAAAGTGCTTGCTAAATGTTATTACTTATACAGGAACATCACTTTATTTTACCAACATTTTTAACATTAACCTGGCTATACTCGGAAACACTGTTTCCCCCTTCCATTACAGAAGTTTGATGTTACTAGTGCAATATGTAAACAAATCATTTTACTAGATATAGGAGGAGAGAAAAGTAGTGTATCCATTTATGTTGTAGGGAAATACGATATTACGATTTTCAGTTTGATCATCACTTTTACGGAATTTATCAAAATACAGTAGAGTAGTAATTTTTTTTTTTAAATCAACTTTTCAAGCGGCTATGTTCGTTATGTAATGTCTACTTTATTTAGCATATTAATTATTGATGTTAACATACAATATAGAGAGTGCATTTAAATTGAGGGGGGCCATAAGTAAAGGGCTGTAAGTGCACTTAAGTTACTTTTGAGAAAATGGGGTTTAAATATTTAAGCTTTCGTAAAATCGGTGAAATTTTTTATTTAAATTTTAATGTGTGATGCGATTAAAATATCCCTTTGCCACTAAAATTTTAGATACTTTTGCTTACACTGGATGCACTTAACTCATGTTATTACAAATGTCACTAGCATTCCTTTGCTTCTAGCCACCTCAATTCAAAAAAAAAGCTAATCTGAATTTTTAAACAAGTTGCTGAAAATGGCTGCCGTTCATTACAATGCAGGCTTCAATTCAGTACGCATATTATTAAAAACATTTTGAAGCATATTCTCTGAAATTGAATTTATCGTTCCTTGAATATAATTTTTTAGTACGATATTATTAATATAGGTTCTTTCTTCTATAGAAAAAGCAATCATATTTATGAAACACACTATACACTGCAGTGTTTACTTCACTGCTTGAAGACTTCGAATGCAACAGCGGCCGTAAGTTTGTGTGTCTGACGGGAGCAAGGACATTAGTGAAGGGGTGAGAGTGAAGTACATTCAGAAATGCAGGTACAATAAAAATGCAAGTAAAAATAAAATGATGTCCCTGTATAAGTAAAAAAGAACTACTATAGAGTTCTGAGAGTTTACTCTCTAAATAAATACATTCGTGAAACATATTACAGGAATCTACGAAAACCCATTCTAAAATTTATTAATAAAATAAATATAAATTAAACTAAAATATGAGTAGGCTTATATTATGATGTATCGAAGAACATATGATATTTCAGTGCAGAAATTCTGCGTCATCACATGATGATGGAAGAGTGGAAGAGAGAAAAATTCTCTCCGGCACCGGGACTTGAACCTGGGTTTTCAGCTCTATGTGCTGTCGCTCTATCCACTAAGCCACACCGGATTCCCATTCCGGTATCGGATTGAATCCTCTCAGTTTAAGTTCCATCTCTTGGGTTCCCTCTAGTGGCCTACCCTCATGCACTGCGTCAAAGATGTATGACAGTGGCACAATGTCCACACATGGAATCCGGTGTGGCTTAGTTCATTGAGCGTCAGCACGTAGAGCTGAAAACCCCGGTTCAAGTCCCGGTGCCGGAGAGAATTTTTCTCTTTTCCACTCTTCCATCATCATAAAATATAAGAGATGAAATTTTAGCTAAAACTTCGAGATGTGACTTCACCCAAAGGATGCGTCAGAAAGAACGGATGGATTTCAAACTATCGATACGCAGCGAGGGGAGGGATAGAGTGAGGGGGACCACGACTGTTGGATCAGCCAGAGAATGCAGTTTTAGTTGAGAACATGATGTTGGTCTGACGTACAACGTGCTTTCATCGTAGACATTTTTGAAAATGAAGAGTCTGTGATCGCCACTCAGGACTCATGGATGTGGCTTCATTTCGTATCACGGGTTCAACAGTAAAGAAGAAATCACCTGGACTAATAGGGAGCGTGTGTACACCTGCAAATGTGAAGACAGACACTATGAGTAGGTTTTCCAGCCACCTCAAAGGTCAGCCCGCAAACATGCTATTGCACTGAGATTGTCCAAGGCTACGATAAAATCTCGCGCCATGCGACATCTTTCTTTGGCACCATTTGAAGGCGTAAGTTTGTAAACATCGATCACATACACTGGACGAACTAAAGACGGCAATTCGTGAAGAAATCGCGGCAATCCCATTAGCTATGACTGTGAAAGTGATGGCGAACTTCAGAAAACGCCTCGATGCCTGTATCGAAAGCCAAGGACATCATATCGCTGATGTTGTATTCCATAAAAGAAAATGCATGTATTAGTGAGTGTGTTGATAACAATACATTTTTGATTTGATGAATCCTTACAAACATTGTTGCCATATGAAATCCATCCGTTCTTTCTGACGCATCCTGTATTACAATTGTGGCTTCATTTCGTATCACAGGTTCAACATTAAAGAAGAAATCACCTGGACGAACACGGAGCGCGTGTACACCACTAAATGTGGAGACAGACACTAGGTTTTCCAGCCACCTCAAAGATCAGCCAGCAAACATGCTATTGCACTGAGATTGTCCAAGGCTACGATAAAATCTCGCGCCATGCGACATCTTTCTTTGGCACCATTTGAAGGCGTAAGTTTGTAAACATCGATCACATACACTGGACGAACTAAAGAGGCAATTCGTGAAGAAATCGCGGCAATCCCATTAGCTATGACTGTGAAAGTGATGGCGAACTTCAGAAAACGCCTCAATGCCTGTATTGAAAGCCAAGGATATCATATGGCTGATGTATTCCATAAAATAAACTGCATGTATTGGTGAGTGTGTTGATAACAATACATTTTTGATTTGATGAATCCTTACAAACATTCTTGCCATGTGAAATCCATCCGTTCTTTCTGACGCATCCTGTATTACAATTAAAATTGTGAATTAAGACTCCTTCCACTGACCCGGTCATTCTTAATAACCACAAGAAGTATTACGGAGTTCGACATTTAGGTATAACAATGCTTTTGCAAGATCAGCTTGCGAAAAGTTGCCTTTATTTATGTACACTCTGTATAATTCAAGAGATGAGTTTCTGCAATATGATTAATAATTATATACACTTTTCAGATGTTCTCATGGATCCAATTGCCTGCAACTGAGCATTCATTATTGTTTCTAAGACTCGAGTCAAGTGGTATTAAATGAAGAGATCAAGCCCTTCAGGAAAGAACGTAATTTGCAATTTGCGTGTATCGTATTAGTACAGCATTCAAACGTACTTAATACTCTTTAACTCCCTGACTTACTGGGAACTAGAAATGAAGAAATACTACAAATGAGCTTAAGTCAAGTTTAAAACTTCTGAAACTAAAAAAGGTCATTACTGCATGATAAGACTCTATTAAAATTACCAGTCCAATTTATTCGAGAAAGGCATGAGCAAAATTTAGACAAAATATCTGCAGTGCTCGGGAAAAGTGACACAAGTCAGTTTCCACAAACCTTTTTTGATAATTTATTGACAACTTACGGAACATCTCCTCGCTTGGAAAAAAAAAAACGTAAGTATTCCTCCCATTGCTATAATTCATACAGAAAATAATCAAATCGACATAAACCAGTGTAAGTTGTCAATAAATTATCAAAAAAGGTTTGTGGAAACTGACTTGTGTCACTTTTCCCGAGCAGTGCAGATATTCTCTCGTGAACAATTTCTTTATGACTTCATAACAACTTCATTATCAAAAAGCTGAAAAGTATGAAGAATATGTTGGGAAAATATGAAATACATACCCACAAAATATGGAAAAAATATTAAGTTTTCTTGAAAAAAATTAAGGTATCCTAATGTAGGAAGCACGAATTGAAATAATAATAATAATAATAATAATAATAATAATAATAATAATAATAATAATACTTTATTTCCAGAACAAAGATACATAGAAGTTATTACACCCAGAACTTCTAACATGTAACCCACTAACATATGACAAGAAAATTAGAAACGTGTTAATATCTTCAATTTGATTAAATAAATTTATAGCCTATGTGTATGAATTAATCAACCTATATTATATTTGTGTTCTATAATTTTGAAATATAAATTGTCCTACTTTTCACGTGCGATATTATTCTTCTCTAGTGTTAATATTATATTATATAATTCCATTGCCGCTGTAATTTAAATTTTAGTTCCTATTTTATTTTATTTTTTTATTTTCTATATTTCTCTCATATTAATATTGTATTATATAATTTCTGTAACTGTAGTTTTAATTTTATTTCCCATTTTATTTTATTTTATATTCTCTTTACTGTATATGCTTATTAATATTATATCTGAACTGCGACCGAACAGGAGCGCTGCTCATTCGGTCTCAAATTTTTTTAATACTACTGTATCTCCTTTTTATATTGATTGTATTATTTTATTTCTATTTCTCTTGTTTGTAATTATATTCTTTATTCTGTATATTTAAATAAATAAATAAATAAATAAATAAATAAATAAATAAATAAATAAATAAATAAATAAATAAATAAATAAATAAATAAATAAATAAATAAATAAATAAATACCTCTTTTTTATATAAAACACTCTAGCATCCCCAGAAAGTTAAATATTCGTGCTCAGGGGGCATTCCACATAATGTTAAGACATTTTATCAAATAACAAAGTAAAAAGTAAGAAAAAAAAAAGAAGAAAAGATGAAGAAAAACACATAATTGAACTTCAAAGGAGATGGCTAAAGACCGTAACGGGCCAATGAGGGGCCAATACTTGCACGATGATGACGATGATGATCATAATCATCATCATCATCCAGTTTCATTTCCATACTAAAGAAAAGCTGATGTTCGTCCATACTTTTCTAGAATTACATAATCCTGAGTATCTCGTGCAAAATTACAAACCAACTCTTCTACGATCTACAATTTCCCTGACTTTTCTAACAGATCTCTTTGAAGAAGAACACAGAGGCCTGTGACGGATAAAGCGCGTAACACTGTAAAAGTAGGAGGACGCTATAGAATTTACAAGATCACACAGGTAAACGGAGCTAAATAAGAGAACAGTATTTCTGTTTTCATTTCATAAT
Organism: Periplaneta americana; assembly: GCF_040183065.1. Lineage (NCBI taxonomy): Eukaryota > Metazoa > Arthropoda > Insecta > Blattodea > Blattidae > Periplaneta > Periplaneta americana. The sequence goes on along the minus strand of NC_091129.1, from coordinate 152,010,954 downwards.
ATTTATGACCATGATCTTATAAAATTCAGTTACGCGCTTTTAGTTCTTCATGGAGTGCCTCCTGTTCTAATTGAGCCGGGCATTAAAATCTTGACAATTTTATTTGTACAAGTATATCCGCATCACGGTTCAATGACAAATTACAACATAAATAGCTGTTAAAATGCGCAGTCTGCTCTCAAACTGTTTCCAATCAATGTTTAATCTTAGTCGGTGCTCGCTTTAAATGTCATTATTTCTATTTACGCTCGTGTTATTTTAAAATCATATCGGTATTTTAACCGATTTAATTTGCAAATGTTATATTGCAATTAATCTTCTGTTTATGTGATTATTACTTGATGGCCCGCATTAAATAAAATTGCTGTAATGGTTTTGTTCCTCTACATTATAATAATTCCTGCACGTTTCAATTAGTGTCTCCCATAAATCATCCCGTCCAAATAAAACATCCTCATAAAACACCTTACTTTGTTTTAAAATTTTCTCTTCCTAATATTTTTGTTACTTTGAATGCACGGACACCGCGTGTCCAAAATTATACAGGGTGTTAATAAAAATACAAAATTAAACTGTAGACATTATTAAAGAGGTCACAGCAATATATATATATATATATATATATATATATATATATATATATATAGTGTTCCGGTGGTCGTAACTTAGTGGAATAAAAGAGAGTAAAATTAGGTTTTATGCGCGAGTAGAAAGTTTAGCATCCGAGACGAAGCCAAGGGTGATTAGTATTCTATTCTATATATATATATATATATATTTCACTTTTCTTAATTTTCTTTTTCTCTTTACATGAAATTTTTGAAAAAAAAAAATATAAGTTAGGAATCTTTTAATCTTTCAATATTGAATAATTCAATTAAAACTAAAATATCATTTATGTACGGTATATAATAATTATTACATCATTATATTATTGCATAATGTTTTGCATTTATTTCACAATTGTATTATTTAATATTTTTCATTTCATTTCATTATTTCTATTTTCTAGTTAACCGAATCTTCTATGTTTTACCTGATATAATTTCATGGTATTTCTTGTATTATTATATTATTATTGTGATATTCACCACTTTGTTTTGCTGACATATATTTGATATAATATCATTGTATTTCTTACATTATTCTTTCTTGTATTATTACTTTGATATTCATCACTTTACTCTTGCTTACATATATTTGATTATTTAAATTAAACAATTAAATAATTATTTTAGTGTAGACTTAAACTTGTAATATTACTTTTTCATTATTCGACGTAAACTCCACTCCCGGCCACAAGCTTTTGCTTCATCGGGAGTGCAAACCAAAAGTGTATCATTATTATGATCGATCAAATAAATTATTATTATTATTATTATTATTATTATTATTATTATTATTATTATTATTATATTTTCCACGAGAGCACAAAATCTGTTTGCTCTCGTATGCTATACTACATTTTACCCATTACTTGTATCTAAATTTAATTTTAAATTGTATCCTACATCTTTTCTTTATAATGTATTGTTTGTGAAGAAGTTATAAATGGATGTATGGATTTTATGGTTGGTAATATATTGGTTGTCATGGAAAAAGTTTTTATTCACAGAAATAAAATAATGTTAAATGATTGTAAGAAGACGGAACTGTGAGTGTAACATAAATTAAAATAATTCTAGTAATTTGTAATTTACGATTAAATAATTCAGATGTCTTAATGAACATTCATATCATCTCAGTTCTGCATTAGCCGCGGATTTTCTACCCCAAATTACGTGAATACCAACCTACTGTAAACTTAAAATTTATAATTTATATATCTTCTCACCATTCGTGAGCTACCTCAAGGGGCAAAGAGTAGGAAATTTTTACAAGTTCATGAAAAACCATTGATTTTGTTTTAACAATGAAATTCTTACAAGTAAATGGAAATATACCTATTTTTAGAAAGGTAAGTGTCACAAAAAATTAAAGAATGCTACTGAACTTAGTTTGATTTCGAATATAGGTGATTCTTCAGGAGAGCAATTGATCCTTTCAATGCAGCTAAGGTTACAATCGGAATAGTAGATGTAGGTATTCCAAGCCTCTTAAACACATCTTTCATGAAGAGAGTAGCGGTACCTCTTGCTCCAACCAGAAGTCCGATTACTTCAAGCTCTTTTAGCTGGTATTTTTTTAGGTAATAGGGAATGGTAGGATTGTAGATAAAAGTTCTTATAATGAAGAAAACAATTGAAGACACTCACATTGCTCCAACGTAGAGGGCGTCTCTCTTCTCATCCAGATAGAAGGTGCGGTAATACATCTTCCCGCAGGCGAATTCTCGAACATGATCTGCAACAAATAAAGACGCGTTTGTTAACGACACAATCTATTTAGTCACTAGTCCCAATATTAAAAGACTACAAAGAATCTTCATTCGTAAATCGGAACCTTAGGATTTCTTGATAATTATAAAAGGTGGGAGGGGTATACTTATACAAATATTTTGATATTTGTTTAAGAAAAATGCAAGTGAAATAACGCCCTATTTACTTTTTCCCTTGCCCTTATAGTTTTTCCACAAATGTGTCACGTATTTTACGGTATGTTGTTTTATGAATGGTAGTATTATGAAACGCCTGTCAGTTTAGACTATACGCACGTCTTTCGATATCATTATTATTAGTGCAGTTGATCGATCAAAATATTTAATTGATTAACTATTTGAATGTAATCGATCGAGTTTCGACATGGCCCTCCATGGGTTGCCGCGTCATGAATTTATTTATTTACTTAATGTCAGGGAAAGTGGGAAGAAAATAAATTTGTGTATACTGTGCCTATAAGACATTTTCGAGAAAGTATTTTAGAATGCTGTTTCAGTTAAATAAAAATGGAGAAAATCTTTCGAAATACAATATTGTTCCCTCTAAAAGAATTTCGAAAAGATTCTTTAGCACAGACAATTCTGTAAATCGTTTCTGAAGAGCAATTCTTATACAGAAAATTATATAACAATTAACTTTCGTCCATTGCATTTCGGTTAAAACAAACTTAACATAAAGAAATACATTAAAGCGACAAAAAAAAAACATGTTGCTCGATTTGGAAACAAATTCCTTAATCTTAGAAACAAAAATGATTAGAATATGAAGTGTTCATTCATTTTCTTATTAACTCTTAATTGTTGTTTATATTTTCTGTCAAAGTAATCTATGTTGAAAGAGTAATGGAACGGAGAAAAACTCTCTCCGGCGCCGGGATTTGAACCCGAGTTTTCAGCTCCACGTGCTGACGCTTTATCCACCAAGCCACACCGGATTCCACCCCGGCGTCGGACAGAATCGTCTCAGTTTAAGTTCCAACTCTTGGGTTCCCTCTAATGGCCGCCCTCTGCACTACGTCACAGATATCTATGAACCTAGGACCGAAGTCCACACATGTGCTGAGGTGCACTCGTAATGAGTGACTATTTGGCCGGGATCCGACGGAATAAGCGCCGTCTTAAATCACAAAGTGATTTACGCATATCATATATATTATTATAATGTACCGAAGTACATATGATATATCCATGCAGATATTCTGCGTCATCATACGATGAAGGAAACGATCCTTCCGACGCCGGGGTGGAATCCGGTGTGCCTTGGTGGATAAAGCGTCAGCACGTGGAGCTGAAAACCCGGGTTCGAATCCCGGCGCCGGAGAGAGTTTTTCTCCGTTCCATTACTCTTTCATCGTATGATGACGCAGAATATCTGCATGGAAATATCATATGTACTTCGGTGCATTATAATAAATAAAGTAATCTATGTGCTACAACTACTTTGACAAGCAATAGAGGGCACTGTTAACACACTAAGCAGGCTAAGGAACGGCAAACATCATGAAGACTCAGCCTCCATTTCATTCTACGAGGCACTAAAACTCCAAAGGCTAAGACCTCACCAAAACAGAAGAAACTGTTTGCAATCAGAGGAAATGAGAACTTCTATACAATTATGTCGGGTGGAAAAAGAAGCAGAAATTGCAACATTAGAGACAATAATGGCATGTTCCCATGGCTTAATTGAAATTAGTAACTGGATCATTAAAGCTGCATTTATGTAAGTGCCCAATCATAGGGATACAATCTACCAAGGAATTATTTGGATTTATGATACCGACTATATATTCCCTACCCTACAGAAGACAATTCTCGTAAGACCAAAATATCTTTATACTCGTCCACTCAATTATTTCAATCGGACTCCGGTTACAGAGTGAAGATGCCGACCAAATTTGAGAGATCTTCAGAAAATGAAAGGAATGAAATGAACGTTAGTGAAGTGATGCAATTTAACAACATAAAAAATTAGCATCCTTCTCATTTTTTATACAGAAAGTGAAGAAAAATTAGTAATACTCCAAAATAAGTGTGGAAAAGATGATAAAAATGAGAACAGTAAAGAAATTATAATACATCTTTATAATGAAGATTTGCACACTAACAACAAGAAGAAAAACCATCAATATATAAAATATACGCATATTCACTGGCCTGTAGTAAGGCTATGCTATGTGGACAACAGAGAACTGGAGTAGATCTACTCCAAAAAGAAAACCCTGTCGTAGAAGATACAGTGTCACCAAGCGATTCATATCTTCTCATTATACGCTTTGCTAGTTACGTAATTTTTTAGATTCTTTACTTTTTGAGTAATATTACTGTTTATAGCTTACTCTATTTTACTGTTATTAAAAGGAGGAACTTTGAGAGAGGAACAGAGATTAAGCGTGTTTGAGAATAAGGTGCTTAGGAAAATATTTGGGGCTAAGCGGGATGAAGTTACAGGAGAATGGATAAAGT